>NW_028258211.1:300000-600000 GCF_053883595.1 Heterocephalus glaber | reverse complement strand
GATCCTCAAAACAGGTAATGGCAAGAAAAAGAACATAATCTAAGTTTCTTTCTTTCCATGTATCTTTTCAGGGCAGAGAAAGGCATTTTAATTTCTTGAATTTGCTTTTTATTTTTATTTTTAAAATTTATGTCAGTAACCTAATTTATTTATTTATTTATTTATTTATTTATTTATTTATTTATTTCTGGTATGGGGGATCGAACTCGGGACCTTGTGCTTGTAAAGCAGGCGCCAGAACCACTGAGCTAAATCCTCGGCCCTGAATTTGCTTTTTAATTTGAACAGAGATTTAAAAATTTGTTTTACAGGGCCAGGGATTTAGCTCAGTGGTTTCACTGCCTGCTGCACAAGCACAAGGACCCAAGCTTGATCCCCGGTACCAAAAAAAAAAAATTTGTTTTACTAAGTGGCATTATATTTTAGTTGTAGGCCCAGATATGAAAGCCAAAAAATTATCTACCCTTAAGATATGGTATGACAGATTTAGAAGTTCTTGTTTTAGATAAGGTTGAGGCCAAAACATTCTTTTCCTCACAAATTTCAACTTTTGTGGAGAGAGCTTGTGCTCAGCACTGTGCCAGAAAGCTCCTGACATCATAGGAGTTAGTTGAACTCTGATGAGGAAAAGCTGAGTAGGTGTGGTGGTGCGAGCCTGTAACCCCAGGCCTGTGGGGGCCTGAGGCAGAATGGTCGAACTTTTGAGCCCAGCCTGGGCAACTTGTTGACTTAAGAAGAGCATATCTCAAAATAAAAAAATTTTAAAAAGGGGCTGGGGATGCAGTTCAGTATGAAGGCCCTGGGTTCACTTCCCAGTACTGGGGGAAAAAAGTCAGCTGACAACAGAATGCCATCTTTGTTCAAAATAGATCATCTGAGACAGTATCTGTTATCACAGTCCAATTAAATTTAGAAGAGATCACCTAGCTTAGAGCTTATTAACCCACAGTCCATCATACACTGAGTGAGGCTATGAACTCCCTGAGATTTATGCAAAAGGCAAAGCCTGTGTGCATTGCTGAAAGGATCAGTGTCCTTCACAGCCCACCCAGACACCACTCAAGGCAGTTAACAGCCTGTGAAAGCCCAGCCCTCCTTTAGCATATGAGGAAACTTCACAGCAAAGATAAGAGCTGTTAAATCAGAATGAACACCATGGCAGAGCCGTGGACTGGAATCCAGATGTCTGGAACCTTATGCAGTGGTTTTCCCCAAATAACAACAACCTCTCGGTGCTTGAATAAGAGCCCTTTACGGTGAGATTGTAGAAAAATAAGCAAAGCATGTTCTTTACTGGCAAGAGAAAAGTTGTAGATCCCCAATTTTTCCCTCAGTAGATACTAGCAGGTACTTAACAATCCGAAGGATTAGCCTCACAGGTTCTTGGAGACCCCCACACAATCAGTTAAGATTTGCATTTCTATCTCCTGAAAGGCTGTGGTATCTTAAAGCGTCTTGATGTACTCTCCACACCACGGTCCCACCACTGTCCTGGCATTCGGAGAGCATCTCTTGTAACTCACCGCTGAAGGTCAGCCATCTCCAGTATCTTGCTTAGAAGGCTCATCACCCAAAGATAAAACCAATTGTAAAATGGAGCCTTTCTGCCCCTTGGTCCTTGGATCTGCAGTGCATGGGTTTGAACTACCACAGTATATTTCTCTGTGCAACTAGACATGGAAATAGATTGACTTCTGTGTGACAGCCAAACAAACAAGCCAGGACTCAATCCCACATTTCCTGATGTTTTTCTAACCACTCACAGTAAAAAGTTGGGTTTTGTCCTTGTTTTTTTATTCCCCTCAGGAGACAGGGACCTGGGGTCTCACCCTGGCTCCTTTAACAAAACGTCACCCAACAACTGCACCTGGGTCCTTTTTGGGGATTGGGCAGATGATTTGAACATCTTGTGTTCTTTCAATAAGAAGAGGTTCCTTTGATTCTTACCTTACGTGTGTCTTAGCCTGTGTGATCACATCTACCTTAGAATTCTGGTGTCTCACCTGCTGTCCAACAAACACAATGGACATTTTGTAAGATTTTTGAGAGAATTAATTTTAAAAGCTGCTTTTATTAAGTTAAAACTCGCAGTCTATAAAGGAGGTGTTCAATCACTCTCACTTCCTTAATTCAGGAAGCAAATCAAAGCAGACATTGGATCTGGGCTATTGGGCATAGTTCGGAATTCTTTCCCTCTTTGCATTTGTTCAGAATAATGCTGTCTTATCCTATGAAAATCTCAAGCTCAAGAATTGTATCTTCATTTGTTCTTATGGTCACCTTGCCCTTACACGTGCCTGAAAAGTGTTAATGACGATAACTTTTGGTTGTACTCAAGAAACTTTTGCATGCTTGAGGTCCTGGGTTCAATCTCAACACTAAAAACAAACAAAACTTCTGAGTTAAAAAATGTTTTCACAAAACAATACATTATTACTCCATTTTAATAGTTAGATCCTCAGTTTGAGAAACGGACCAAGAGCAACATTTGCATTGGATTTTGAATCTATCTGAAGCCTCATTACCTATGCTGCTTTCTCAACTCTCATGTCCTCACACTGGCCTCATAAAGGGGCTAGAGGCAACCTGAATGGTTAAACATAGTCTGATTTTCCTTCCTCATCACAGACAGAAACAATATGGAAGCTAGATTCTTCTTTAGGTATCAATGAGTTCCTCAGTCCTTTGGTACACTTTTCCCTTTCATAAATGAGAATGTCAAATTTGCTGATTTTTAAACTGGGTTAATTAGGTCACAACTGTAATGACAGCCTTGCAAGCTGTAGAATAAAGAATATTTCACTCAGTGAAGGTAAGGAGAATAGTTTAAAATTAACCTTTCCTCTTTGCAGTTAATGGTTTGCAAATGAGATTTGGAGATGAAAGTGAAGTTAAAATGAACCGTTGAAACCTGCTTCCTTCTCTGAATGGCTCCTTCCTCCCTACCTTCCTACACAACAGACACAAAATGTACCTCAACCCTGAATCTCAGGATTCGCTAAGGTTTACTCATGGATTATCAGTTTGTCAATAACTAACTTTGCTTTTGGTGGTGTTTCTTTAGGAAAATGACTTCAAATTTTCCAAAATCCTGGGGCCAGGGGTTTAGCTCAATGGTTCCACCGCCTGCCTCGCAAGTGCAAGGACCCGAGTTCGACCCCCAGTACCAAAAAAAAATTTTTTTCAAAAATCCTCAATTCTAGCGTGGATCTTGGACATTCTCTTTTGTCCATTATTTCTCGCAGCCTGCAAGGCAGCCCTGCTCACATGTACCAAAACCTCAAAATGGAACCATCCCAAACAAAACACTGAACATCAACTCTTTCCTTCCTGAATTTTTTTGGAATATGGTGTTTACTGTCCTTTCCTTTTGCTAGGGTCATAACCATGGGTAATTTTCATCCAGTTGGTCCGGATACTCCTTTCTTACAAATAATCCGTATAGTGCTGCCTCTTCATCAATGACAATCTTCTTGTAGACAGTGAGTGCCTCTCAAGGGCAGGGATGATGTCTTAAGATGTCCGTATCCCATTTCTTACATTGTGCCTGGCTAGTTGTAGGCAGGTGGCTTCACAAATGTATGCTGAATCATTGTTGAATTAACTACATGCTCTTCACTCTGGTTCCTCTTGAACTTTATTCTGTGCAGCTCAAATTCAGTGTGACCATCTAAAGGTTGAACAACCACAACAGTCACTAGTCACTCCTTCCCAGGCAGACTCAAGCCTTGTGGAGCTTCTTAGAACATCTTCTATCAAGGATGTAATTCGTATTAGTACTGTTTTACTGCCCTTTTCAAACACTTCTAATTGCCTCCCAAATTAAAACTTTGTACAGTTTCAAATAATTTAATTTAGTAGATATTTCATCTCTAATTAAATTTTTATTTGAATTTTCTGCCCTGGTCCATTAGTTTTTCTGATGGTACCGGAAGGTGTCTCTTCTCCCACACATGGACCAGCCTCAAAGTAGTGTGAAGCCTCTCACTTCCTTGCTCTATCCCCCTGCCTTCAGAATGGTTCAATATTTACTTCCTTTAGGGAGCCTTTGCTGGCATCCAGAATACTAACAATGAAGCAGGTAATCAATGCTATGTTATCAACATTTTTACATAAGCTCTAGTTGTTTCCATGTGTGTGGATACTTGAATAAAGCGCTTCCTGTATAAGATGTCTGTGTGCAGTGCAAAGAGGCCATGCAGTTTAAAGGATATTTGGGAGTTTAGGATGCACAGGGACTGTGGCATCTGACAAGTGCACTGGCTCAAGTTCCTACTTACTAGTAGTATAACTCACTGATCTCTTGAGATGTCTATGTTCTTATCTGCAAAACAGGGGTGACATTAGCTCCCGATATTGCAGAGCATTAAATGTAAAGTTGTGATACATGACACTACTGCAGATACTAGCAGATTAAGGATATTAAGCCTCAGTTAGATCATTTGCCTCCCAAGACTGAACAGGTTTCTGTGTTTTAAGTGACCACAGAAAAAACTGACTTATCTCTTACAACCCAACTATCATATACATGCTTAAAAACTTGGGAAATGGGATTATTTTCTCACTTGCAAATATTATATTAACATTGTTTTTTGAATAAATTAGGTAACCTCCAATTATTTCACCTGTAAGTGGAAACCGTCCTTTAACACCCTAAGAATTGACGTATTTAGCTCTATCTGTGATATACCTACTTCATTACACAAACTATTTTGTTACCTTCTTGTCAGTTAATGGTGCAATCTGAGAGCTAGTTTTTGAGAAGTTCAGACACTGGATACATGACATAGCTGGAGATAGAAACACTGGCTGAATTCAGAATGGAAACGAATGATCTAGCTCATTTTAACTGTTAATGGAAAATCTCCTTAGATGTTGTCAGGGACGAAAGGGTGGAAAGTATGTATTTTTTGGGGAAACATTAACTAAAATAACGAGACTCTGGATGGTTTGCAGTGTGAGAACACACTACCAAAGAAGTCTTTTGTCTTCTGGGAAGGATAATAGCAGGGTATGGTGCTAGACCACAGATGTTTGGTTTAACAGTTCACAGTTGAGGACAGTAGTCTCTGAAAATTGCAAAATGCCTCTGCCGAGCCAGTTACCGTAAGATTCCGCCTACATATGCACTACTTAAATATCTTCCTACATACTCAAGCCTAAGTGACCTGCCAATATCGGGTGTCTGTGAGAGTTCTAACACAATGGCCTTGCTTGCTTAAGATTGTGTGTGGGTGTTGAACACGGTACTTTAAACAAATTTATGAGGTGCAAATTTTTAATGCGAGGATGACTCATAAGGTTTCAGAATGTGTAAATATGAAGTACAATCTAATTTATACCATCACTGGGCTCACCCACTGCAAAACTGGCCTGATTATCATATTGTTTAGACTACCAGGACACTCTGAAAATTCGCCATTCTTCATAAGTTGATGGGAGAAAAATCAGTGGGTTATTGTTAGCATTTGTATGGCACTGCCATCCTGAACCAATGCCATAACTTAACCTGCATTTTACCACGTTTTGATAGCAGCATTCAACTATTTCTATTTCTCTGAGATTACGAGGAGGTACAATGGAAACCTTAAATAGAGGGCAACTGTAAAGAAAAAAAATTCTGGAATTTTACCCTTGTAGGTCTTTAGATTTCTTTCAATTTATATCAATGCAGAAATATGTTCTATGTAGACTATCTTAAACACCTTACTGAAAGTTTAATGAAGGCAAGTAAAGTACATTAAATATGAAGTCAAACAAAATTAAGAGGCAATTTCTCAATGAAGTGTCTCAATTTGTGGTAACCAGTATACAATGCATATCTACATCAAATCACCTTGTACCCTGGAATATACACAATTTGCCAACTAAATATTTTAAAATTTAAAAGAGAATGTAAAATGATTTCATAACTAAACATCTCACAGGTATGTTGAACCAAAAACTAAGAGTAGTGTTTTGTGATTCATTTCTGATGTTTCTTGTTTGAAGGTCTTACCCAATTGTTACAAAAACGTCGTGAAAATTTCCTTTAGTTGAAAATGAATTGGTAGGAATTAGGCCTTTAACATTACTAGGGTGATACTTCAGAATAAAATCACTTTGATGTCAGAATAACAGTCTTGGAAATTATGACCAGAAAATGTGACATGGCCAGGAGATCCGGAACCCAACCCAGCATTGTCTCCACACCTGAGACCTAGGAGACCCTAGCAGGTGGGAGAATGTGGAAGACCAAAGGAGCCGAATGAACCAATCTGGCAATGGACCAACCATTATTCATACTTCTTCTAAAAATGACTGTTAAAGCTTTATACACAGTAAAATAGATCTGATTTTTCTTTTTGAGATTCGAAGTTTAATGAGTTGATTATGAATTTAAAATTTCTGCTCAAAAAACCAAAAACACCTTCATTTTTTCCATTTTCATAGGTCAGTAGAGACAGAAACCAAAGGTAAGTTTTAAAGTTGTTTTTTTTCTCTCTTTTTTTTGGTACCAGGGATCAAACTCAGGTCCTTGTGCTTGCCAGGCAGGCGGCAGAACCAATGAGCTAAGTCCCTGGCTCCAGTGTTTTGTTTTCTTGAGACAAGGTCTCCCTATGTAGTTCAGACTGGACTTGAACTCACTATGTAGCTCAGGCTTGCCTCGAACTTGCAGCACTCCTCCTGCCTCAGCCTCTTGAGTGTTGAGATTACAGGTGTGCGTCACTACGCCTAGCAATTTTGAAGATTTAATTATTGCATACTCAGAAAAATCCTAGCCCCTGCATTTAGCTTTTTTTTTCATTTCTATGAAGATAAAAGTTATCTTTAAAGGGCTGCTAAATAGTTAACATCAAGGTTTCTGAAATTAATTGGTATTTCCAATAAAAACATCAGGGCATTGGATCATTCTTTTATTAATTTTGGAGGCCCATTTGTGAATTTCATTTATGAGGACATTCACAGATAATAAGTTAGCTCCGATTCCCTGAAATACCACCCATGCATGGCTGGGCCATAGGAGGTTTTCAGTTAAGCATGAACTATCATATTTGGATATACAGTTCAAGCTGCTGCAAACACAAAATATTTGTTTAATTCTAACTTCAGCTATTTACTCTTGGATTCATTTCCTAAACGTGACAGCCCTCCTGGTTTCATCAGCTTAATACCTTTACTGATTTTCTTTTGATGACTCCAGGAAACATTAAGTGAAGGTGCAACCAAACGGGTGCTGCCTCAATAATACTTAAGCATCTGAGTAGCCAAGTAAGGGGACATGTTTGGGAACTTCCTGTGCACATACCTAGATCATAAGCCTTCAACATTGTCAACTATAACTGTAAATGCACAGCAGGTACTAGGGGCCTCCTAATCACCCAATTCTACATCTTTTATCTAAGTTGTTTTACTAAGTAAGGACAAGGGGAAAAGCACTTTTTAAGAAGAAAAACAAAAAAGGCAGGCTCAAAGTGACACACACCACCTCTCTGGCCTGCTACCGACCTCAGGGCTTAGTGTTGATGCTCCAGTCCTGGCCAATCTCTCCTGCATCTCGCTCACTAAATGTGCTTCCTTTACCCATGAAGTGCCCATACCATGACTACACGATACCGAATGCCCTCAGATTTGAGTCCTTACTTGTCCTAATTTTATGAGTGCAATGATTGTATTTTACATGGGCAGTATTAGCCCCCATCCACTTGGTCCTGTGTTCACAAAGGGAAGGGTCATAGCTTGTATTTCTGTGGTCTTCACTCCTATCCTGGCCTCTAACACTGAGGCCGAAGCACAGTTACATATTTACAAATATGTAACATATGCTAAATGTTAAATCCTAATGTTCCTTCTATTTATTTAGTTGGTTAAAAATAGTGGAGATTAAAATGTCTTTATAACTTCTTGTAAGTTAGAACAACATAAACTAACTTCTCTCTCTAGCAGACCAAACAGCCAACCGAGTACCACTTGCCAAGTAACTTCAGAGATGAAGGGAGCGCTAACAGTCACATTAGTCACCAGTTAAGACATAAGCTCCTGTGTCCACACGCAAGCCTAGCCCAAATAATCAAGTACGGACGGCAGAGTAGGCTAGTATCGCCCGCTGTGGAAAGTCCTGTGCAGAAAGTGCTGCCAACATAAAGATGTGAGGCGAAGAAAATCTTTATTGCCACAGAAAGCAAGTGCACTCATCCCACCTCATCAACAGCTGTAAGAGTCACAAATTGCAGACTTCACACAATAAAGTACAACAGACTCGGGGAAATGGTCCCTTGGACTATATTGGCTGTAATACTGAGGTAACCAGTTGACCTTGTTTAGTGAAAATACCTCTTACACAATGAAAAACATCAACTAGTTATAACATCCAATTCATATATACATTTCAAATAAAAATATATATTATTTGCTTTAATGTATAGCAAGTTTAATACATTAGTGTTTATAAAATAAAAACTGTATTCTACTGAAATTTTTCTTGTGCTTCCTCGTCACTAAGCGTGAAAGATCAGAAAAGTATGATACTTAAGGAAACTTATTTATGATTTAAAGATGCAGTTTACGGGTCCACGAAAGATGGATAAATATTAGTTGGAAGTTTATTGCATCTTTAAAAACTGTTGCTTATTAAAATCTACAAACTTGAACTATAAGACACAATAAAAAAAAAGACCACAGAATTTCTCAAAATAGATTAGAATACAGGAAACGTTTCATGAAACTACTGAGATACTAACCAGTGCTATGGCTAATATTAAAAACTGAACATTCTATTTAAATCATACTCATACTACACTTTACACACAGTGAACTATACAACCACAATAATCAACCTCAAGCTAGCAACAAAGTTGCAGGGCCCACAGGAAGCTTCTTCAGTGGGCAAAACACTATGGTACAATTAAAACATTCTGGAAGGGAGAAAAGCCTTTTAATAGTATAAAAGTTGTTTACTGGTGTTTCTACTGTAAAGCTCTCCTACATATCAAAATGAAAAAAGCAACTATATATGTGACAGTGGTCAGCGACCACAGTGCAGACATTTAACATTTGGCTGATGGATTTTAGTGTAACAGATTATGACTCACTATTTGTTACACAGTTACGATCTGAAGTAGAACTAAAAGCAGACACATACTTATGTCAATACACAGTTCTTGGCAATGATGGGGTTAGGTAAACCTGTAGGAAATAGGTAAACTGTCAAATATCTTTCTTAAACCAGCAGGAAAAAGATGTATATTGGCAGATCTTGGATTTGTGGTGTTTTTTTTTTTGGTACCACTATAGATTCAAATGTGAAATTCTCATAATTATGTCAGTACATTATTAACATTTAAATATACCCCATAAATATAGAAAATATATATATGCACACAGTCCATTAATTGACCAGGGGAAATTTAAAACATACTGTCAAGTTGAATAAATTTTACAAAAAAAAACTGCATTAAAAAACCTGGAAGGTGTAAAAAAATGAAATGGCAAAATAAATACTGAGTTATAGCTGTTAACTACACTTCCATAGAACTGTGTCTGCAGATTGGATGCAGGGACATCCTGGTGGAAGATGGCCCTGGGAGAGCCCTATGTCTCTGTGGCCCCTTCACAGGGAGAAGCATTTCTGGATGTAAAACACAGAGCCTCTCATAGCTCTGTTAAGTCACCATCTCTGTCACATTTAAAGCTAACCTACTATGTCTTAACCTATTTAGCACACTCTGAAATACTGAGGCTTTCACACGTTAGTCCATTTGTTTCAAGTTCTCTGTCCACGTAGTAGCTTCCTCTGTTTGTTGCACTCTAAGTAGCTATTATACAAGCCAATCTGGGTCAGTTAGGTAAGATGAATTTTCTACCCTAATCATTTTTAACTTTCCTTCAGCATTTACTGTGTAAATGCGCACTGATTAAACCAGTGAAAATGACATTACTGAATAAATGCTACACATTTCCTATTAAACAAAATCAGTTTTATCAAATATTAAATACATAATATTTTCCTTAGCTTAAATTGAGTATTTGTTTTCTATTTTTCTAGTCATTGCAACCTTGCCAATAACTATGTCATTTAAACTTTCTTTTTCAACTGCAAAGATTCTAAACTCTGATGTAAAATAGTATTTACGCTAAATACACTTAAAATAGACAACAAAATTTCAAGTAAAATAAACTGTATCCACATCTATTAGACCAAACAGGCCTGACATCTAGATTTTAATTCTATAAATTACACGAATACATTGTACATTCTTAAATAATGAATGCTTACAATATTAATTTGTAAGCCTTTCCACATAAAGCGACTTACACAGGAATGTGAATGGGTCAGTGTTTGTTACAGATTGCAGCACTCTTGATTTTCTCTTTTGTGGCTGCTGTTTTGTCTTCAGGTTTCCACAGACTACTGAATAAGTCCTTATGCTTTGGCTATGAAATCTGTTTGAGCTGAATGAGGCAACATTGGTTATTAAGGCTTAATTCTATGATGGAGCATTATCCTTAAATGTGATGCCATTTCCAGAGAACAGTGCATGAATCCCAGCTATCTTGAATCTTCAGGCTCTGTTTTGATGACTTTCTTTTCCAAGGTGAAAGCTGAGTGAGGGTAGTCTTTTAAAATCCCAAGGCTCTCTGCATAAAAATGAAAATACAACATATGCTGATATTTTAGATCAATGAACTACAAAAATAAAACAGTCTTAAAACAAAATTGCACAGCAAATAGTATCAACTATTCAATAATTCTGCAGTTCCACACAAAAATTTATTTAGAGTTGTGGTTAAAAACTTGGATTTAAATTTCAATGCCAATTACTAGCTATATATGTCTCTGTGTGTCACACCCTTTCTAAGCCTTAGTGTCTTCATCTATGAGGCAACTACATATGAGAGTGAAATCATGAGATGAACGTAAAACAATGAGCATGTAAAACATACTGTTTTTTAAAAATACTTGGTACAAAGGGCCAGATATTTAGCTCAGTGGTTCTGGCGCCTGCCTCGCAAGCGCAAGGTCCCGAGTTCAATCCCCAGTACCAAAAAAAAAAAAGTTGAGAAAAATGCTTGGTACGAAATGAAAAAAATAATGTAAGACAAGACTGATCACTTATATACAACTGTTACTGTTTAAAATATTCAGTATCAAAGAAGAAATGAGACAGGAAAGCATCGTCAATGTTTAAATATGGAACTATTTTTAAAAGTTCCTTCTGCTAGGATACACTAAGGGAAAAAATAAAGACTACTTTTGGACCAGGGATTTAGCTCAGTGGTTCTGCCGCCTGCCTCACAAGTGCAAGGTCCCGAGTTCGAGCCCCAGTACCCCCCAAAAAAAGACTTTCATAAGAAATCTGTTTACAGAATTATAAGTGTTTAGTTATTTCAATCTCACAAAAAATGTAATCATTACATGAAGTACTAAATAGCAGGAGACAGACAGAGATACACACACACACGCACACAGAAGGATTCCAAAAAGTTTATCCAAAATAGTTTATCTGAAATTAGGCAGCTCAATTTATGAATCCACTCTCTCAATACAAAAAGGGATTTTAATTTGTGGATAAAAGTAACAAAAATAGTAGCCACCACTTACTGAGTCCTTGTCAGCCATACAATTGTATTTAAAACTCTTTGATCTAACTTTCCTAACTACTTATGAGGTAAAAATTATTAACATTTTACAGATGAAGTAATAGAGGGACAAAGTAATTCAGTTACGGTTACTGAGTTAGTATCAGTGCTGAGATCCAGGCCCACATTTGCACTGTATGGAATCTGAATTACCTCTTCTCAACTTTTTAAAAAATAGCTTCATTTTTAGGTATTCCTTTGTTTTGTTCTACTTTTATAAAACCTTATCTAAACTAAACCTCTGTGCCAGGTGTGATGAAAAATATGGTGAATATTTAAAGTAACTCGTTACAGTAAAAGACATACTGCCATTCATTCCCTTCAAAATCCTCTGCTTGCTTCAAACACAATTATCCCATCATCCTTGCCACTTTCTGAAGTGGTTCTAGAAGTCTTCTCTCATGCGTGTCTTTAGCTGTGCTGCTATGGCTCCCTTAATGTCCTGAATCAATGCCCAAACCTTTCCCTGTCCTGGTCACCTTGACTTGAGGAAGAGCCAGAAGTCACACTGCGCCACATGCAGTGATGAGACAGGTGAAGACACACTGCCATGTTTTATCAGCCTGCCTTTTCATTTGCATAGCACACTGCAGTATGTTCACCATATTTTTTGATCACACCTTGTAAAGACACTCATGAAAGAGGACTTCCAGAACTGCTTCAGAAAACAGCAATAACAAAGGGATCAGTGTGTTCAAAGGGAGGGGGAGTATTGCGAGGGGGATTAGTGGTCATGTATCTTTTACTGTAATATTGTTTTAAAAATTTAAATATTCAGCATGTATTTTGATCAGAGTTCATAATAGAGATGCAAACTGTGGCCTGGTGGTAAGAAACATGATCAATATAATTGGAGGATTTTTTTTATAGACAGAGTTCAAAGAAATTTAAATTGGTAGAAAGCTTTAGTTTTATTTTTTAAGAATTTTAAAGATTACTTTTTCATATTGCGGACAATGAGACAAATATACTATTTTAGAATAATTTCAATTTCTTAACCTTGGCAGTCTTAAAGCAGCTAAAAGTGAATAAGTGGGGCTGGGGATTTAGCTCAGTGGTTTCGACGCCTGCTGCGCAAGCGCAAGGACCAGAGTTCTATTCCCAGTACCCAAAAAAAAAAAAGTGAGTAAGAAATAGCAGACGGAAGTTATTGCACAGGGTATTATTCAGAACTTTGGCCTTTTTAGCATCTACTAATTGGAGCATGAGCAGAAAACTAAGAGATAGACTTTCTTAACTCTTTTCCTGGTAAATACATAGCCCACTCTATCAGATATAAAGTCAGGTTTAGTTCTAATGCTTTTAAAACTACTTTTCCCACTGACTTAGAATACAAATTTAGAGATATTTTATCTGGTCTTGGCTTCTTGATCTATAAAATTAGTGACACTCCTAAATTCAATTCAGAGACTGAATCCTAGATTCTTTTGAATGGTGCTAATCTAATACTGTCTAACTTACTTTATTTGAATAAAAATATGTAAATACCCAAGTAGAAACTGCTTATCCTTTTATGAAGTTTACTTCTGAAGTATGAATATCACCCCCAAAACACATCTGCATTAAAAATTCAGACTTTGTTACACAAGATTTTCTTAGTACAAGAGCAAATATTTAGTCTATCAATTTTGTATTAGGTTATTACCAGAGAAGGGCGATCCAGCCAAATTCAAAGCAGCCATTTATTGTTCAGTTTAAAAGTCACCACTCATGTAATAGCTAATGAAAATAATCTCAATCTTCTGAGTTTCCCCTATCACTCTTTGGAATACTGTGTTATGAAAAAGACTAGCTAATGTTATGGCAATCTAATTTTCAAGAGGAAAGAAACTGACTAGTAACACTATTCTGATGATATTTGGGGGCCGGGAGGAGAGGGATAGGAGGAATAGGGAGAAAAAAATGTAAAAATGATTTAGTCAAGTTCCACTCTGCTCATACACGACATTCTCACCTGATGAGTGGGACTTCGCCTCACCAGGGTAAAGTCTACTCAGCTCCCCATCGACCACAAAATGATGAGGTTGTCTGCTTGGTAAATTAGGCATCCGGAGATTCAGAGGTCTTTCTCCTGATGAAAAGAAAAACTACATATGAGTAATACTAAAAACACACTAGTGCTTTTCTTTAAAATGTTTTCAAAAATTGCTTGAACACTTCTTTGGAAAAGAGGAAAGTCAAAAGGCACTGAAGAATTTAAATAACAGTGGGGAAAACAACTTTTAAAATAATAATTTAGGAGGAAAATGGCAAGTCATTTTATGCTACCTCCAAAATACATAATTCTACTTGGACATTTTTAAGGGCTAAAAATGAACTAAACAAAAGACAGAATTGTAGTAAGCATTTCAACTTTGGGGTATAACACAATTCCTTTCCAGGCATTTTCTTACAAGGACAACCATTTTACCAAGGGATGTCATTAACCACACAGTAACAAATATTAGCCAGACAGAGATAGCTTCAAGCCAATTACAGATTAAAAAAAAAAAACTATGAAGAAACATAATTAGTGCACATACAGTAAAGATGCTTTGTACACTAAGTCATTATCTGTCATAAATTCATGTATCAAGTGAACAAGTTGCTATCCCACACTAAATTATCCTAGGTCACCAATCAGTCACCAAATCTATCATAATTGCCTTTGTTTCTCAACTGTTAAATCTTAACTGTTAAGGATGACTGGAGAAGTTAAACAAGACCACAGCCAAAAAGTCCCTGTGATATTTTAAACAGGCAGAATCTCCTCGTCCTCCAGCACTCTGATCTGCTGACAAGGCAGTACTGCATTCCTGTGGGATGTGGGAGAGTGCTTGTTATGAT
This sequence comes from Heterocephalus glaber, assembly GCF_053883595.1. Lineage (NCBI taxonomy): Eukaryota > Metazoa > Chordata > Mammalia > Rodentia > Bathyergidae > Heterocephalus > Heterocephalus glaber. Next base: position 585,555 of record NW_028258211.1, on the reverse strand, counting down.
GGTACTCTTACTTGGAGGGAAGCCTTAATGGTAATAACAACGGTATAAAATTCCCGCTTTTTTCAAACCCTGAGTAGCTGCGTGAAGCTGGAGGCCGTACGCACACAGCTGACACTGCCCACCCCAAGCTGCTCACTGCTCAGTGCCACACCCAGGGACGCTACCAAAGCCTTGGATGAGTGGGTTGGACGGGGGAGTGACGGTGACTGGAAGTTTTCTTCATGTAAAGACCCGAGCAACTAAATAATTAAGACCGTGGTTCACTCAAGAGAGACAGGGAGGAAGGAAATGACCTGTACTGCTCACATCTCGCAACCATACCACCACTCAAGCACACATGCCAACTAGTGTACAGGAATAATAAAATGTAAAAATCTTTCAAATTAAAATTTGCAGAATGCATTCTTTCCTTTTTGTAAGAAGGCAATTTAAAATTAATTTTCACAGACAACTGATAATCTCCACAAAACATCAAGGTTACAAATCAGCACTCCTTTCCATTCCTGCTGGAGCGAGCACAGCCACGCCCCCACGGCCCGAAAGGCCCAGGTGGTGGGAGGGCAAAGGGCGGAGGGTGGGGGAGCTACCTTGGCCATCGGAGGTCTCGGCAGGCAGCCCATTGGGGCTGTGCTCCCCCGAGCCGGAGCCCTGCCGGTACAGCCCTGCAGACAGCCTTCTCTCCGCATGCTGCAGTCTCTCGTAGCCAGCTTGGGCGCACAGGAACTCCATCTGCTTCGCCATCACCTTTTCAGGCTGCTAGTAAGTGAAGCAAAAATAAAATCAGTAACTAAAACATTCTACATTTTTTAATGGTTTAGATGCCAATTTCAGACTCCAGCAAATATATTTAGTATTCATTAAAATTAATTCACACTTCATGTGGTATACTTGGTTCCATAAATATGAATAAAGGTCTGTATCATGTTAAAACTTAAAATGCTGGATTCTATACAAAAGAAAAAAGGTTTCTTCTCAATCCTGTGAAAAATATTCCATCCCAGTTCAAAGGCAACAAAACCTTAGCTTTGTTTTCCCAGGTACCTAGTGCTTTGAAGTATTTTTAAAAAGGACCCTAAGAACAACAGCAACATCTGCTATCAACTGCTTCTAACACACAGGGTGAAATCTTGGCATTTTTATTTTAGGATTTGGCACTAGACTCTTGAGAGAGAATAAGGTGTAAAATAGTTGTCTAGAAGAACAAGACAAACACATCTCCTACTAAAATTAAACAATACAAATTATGCAGAAAAACATCAACGCCAAGGGGGATCTTCATCTTCATCACAGAATGAAACCACAGTATTTTTCAACCAATCATAAAGGACATGTTTTAAAATACAAAATTAGTGAGGTGACAAATATATTTACCTCTGTGTTTTATAAGCTCCTTTTCTATGCAGTGTTCTAAATTACTCGTATGTGATATTCAAAGCAATGTATCTGTGATATTTTGCCAGGAGGTAATAGTCCAAATGCAGATATGAATCACTACCATGTTATGTAAGAGTGGTGCATGAAAGCTGCTATATAAAATTGGTTACAAAAAAGTCCTGATTCACAATATTAAAAACCAACAGGTAAAATGTCTTAATTCATTAATCCTATGTATTATAGGATAAATGCTCATACTATTTTTCCAGATGTACATAAACCAGATCAATAGCAACCACAAATTTATTTCATTGAACTTGTTACTACTTAACTGATAACATTTCAGTTAAGCACTTCTGAGGAGGAAATATATTTGTCATACACTTAATGTGAAAAAACAAAACCTGGCAGTACTAAATTTGAATAAAAGCAAGCCACTAGGGAGAATCAATAGGAATAAAACTTTCAGTGCTTTCCAAAAGAACGTTTGCAGAAAAGACTTTTTAAATGTTCATTTCAGTGTTCATACACAAATAATGGCAAAGCACTTGAAGATATATATTAATCTAACATTTTCTCAGTACACAAATTCAAATAAGTGAATACTTACAGTGTTAACTATTAATACTTTATTGAGAACCAGTACTATTTTATCTCGGAGCTGTGTTATACACAGCTCCAGTCAACAAGGCTGTTTTCCTGACACTACTGCTTCTTTTCCATTTTCTTCAGCAGAGACTCTGTCCACCAAACTATAAGGAATAACTAAGTAGTGCGGGTCAGATTCTGTTCAGGAACCAAATCAAACCAAGTGGTTACTGCTGCCACGTTGATACAGCTGTGGATCAGATAACATTTTAAAAACAACCAGAAATAAACACAGTCCTCAAAATCCTAAAACTGAAACTAGTTGAAGCAGTCATTTATGTTTTAACTTCCAGATCTTAGGTGGTAATAACTGGCAGTTCATGTTACCTGTGAACTAAGAGCTGCAAGTTCTTCACTCTTAGCTCTCGCTTGTTGGAAGAGTGTTTGCACAGAATCCTGGAAGTCTGGAAACCCATCCTGGGAGTCAAAAAACGAGTTCTTAATATGTAAAACAGAAAATATCCATGTTTCAAAAACTCAGAAAATAAAGCAAAGAAAACCACCTTAATTCCACTATGCAAATAATCACAGGTAGGTTTTTAAAATGAGCTATTTCATTTCAATCCCTTATGGTACAAATAGTTTATGTTCTACACTGTAATTTCAGTAAAAACATGCATGAAAAAAGATGAAAAATATAATCATTCTCATGTTTTATACTTGGAAACAAACTTTATCATCACTGACAACGATTATATAGCATTTCAACTAATGGTTCAACTAACCACAGGCAATTAACCCCCAGGCCTTTACAATAAGCCATGACCCCAGCCCCTTTTTAAATTTTTGAGGCAGGGTCTCACTAAGTTGCTAACTTGCTCAGGCTTGGCTCAAACTTGCCATCCCTCTGCCTCCACCTCCCAGAGTGTTGGGAGTCACAGGCATGGGTCACCAGGTGCAGCTAGATATTTCATATGTATCACCTCATTAACCCCTCAGAAACAACTCTGGGGTTCCACTATTTCTGTCATTTTACAACTATTTACAGTTGGCCTCCAAGCCCATGCTCAATCTATAAAACCATACAGTGACTATTTTATGAAATTCATAACAATAAATACAGGCATTCCTCATAGAGTCTGTTTTTCATATGAACTGGCTTTAGCTCTATTATTTTGTGCTTAATCTGAAATCACATTCTACTGATTTCTGCAGAGCAGGTTATTTCACCTTTATGTTTTCTCTTCTGTAAAAGGGGTACAACATTTGCACCTAGGTAACTTACAGAATCATTTTAGGAAAGCAAAAATATGTCATGAAAAATACTTAGCATAGGGCCGGGGACTTAGCTCAGTGGTTTTGTCGTCCTGCTTGCAAGCACAAGGACCTGAGTTTGATCCCCGGTACCAAAAAAAAAAAAACTTAGCATAGTTCTCAGCAAACAGAAATTACCCAATAAATGTTTGTTCTTAATATTGATTATCTGAATCCAAAGCTACCAGATTTAATCAAGTGTAAACCAGCAAGTGATGTGGCTTATTGCACAGCAGGAAATGGATAAATTTCAGGGATATTTACAATGAGTAAGAACTAGACACTGAACACTAAATCCATAAGGAGAATAAAGAGTATATTGGTGGGGAGCTGTTTTAGTGAAAAGCACACCAGAAATCTAGAAACGTGTTTATGCATTCAACAAAAATGTTACCTAACGGGTTTACACACTACTTTTACGGTGAGAGAAAAGCGAACAAGAGAGACACCTTCTGTGCTCTGGTAAACACAGACCAGAGAGAGAAACGAACAAGACACCCAGGGCACAGCAAACCATGGTGGCAGATGAGGCTCCCTCCCTAGAAGGCAGGAAGTCCAGGCTAAGACTTGGGGAAACACCGTTTCCTTATAGAAAGGAGGCTTATAGAAGGGCCTGGAGCAAAAAGAACAGGCTACATCATGATGCTAGAAAACAATATATATAAAATAGGGAATACTGTGGACTGAGAAAGAGGAAGTGAGTGGAGAAATTCGAAACACAGGGCCAGACTCTGTGTGGCTTTTAATCTATGTTAAGAATTTTAGGTTATATCTTAAATTCAAAAAGAATCTACTGAAGGTTCTAGAAGAGAGTCCGATAAGATCTGCATTTCAGAAAGGCCAACCTTATCACAGGAGACTTGTTAAAGGGCTGTAGTAAGGAAGGAGAATGTGGCTCAGTCTGGACAGAGGCAGACACAACAGAAATGGAAGAACTGAGACTGGGCACGCAGGAGTCTGCTGATGACATCTGCTATGAGGAGCTGTGAGCCAGGTTTAGGGAGGTGCCAGAAAATTGATGAATCTGGCCAGGGACACATTGAATGTACAGGCTGGTGAGACTCTGTGTACCTGTCAGATAAGTAGGTAGCCAGATTTGGAGCTAGGTGCAAAATCAGGGCTGGAGACCCAGACTGGAGAGTCACTGGCTCATCAGCAAGCTCTGGGTGGAACATGCTCAGTCAGAATCCACAGGTGCCTCAGTATCTCAATACTGTTTTTGAAGGAGTTTACAGAAGCAAAAAGAAGTTAGTCTTCTTATGTTAGGAGCCAGATATATGGTCTTAGGAAAGAAAGTTGACCTCGTTATTTCCAGTGTCCCTAATTTTTAAATGGGGATTATACCACATGCTTTATTTGCCTAGAGAAGATTTGTGGGGATCAAAGGAAGCAATGCAAATGGTAAATCGTATCATGCAAACATATGGTGGCACCACTGACAGGATTATTCAGCCACAGAAACACTGAAAAGCTGCATGGTGAGAATTTCTAACTCTGCATGACAAAGTTTCAGCTCTATTATTCATGAGGAGAAATAAGACTCTGCAATAAGTAATAACGATAACCAAGTAATTAGGTATCTTTCTGCAACTAAGTATATTAGTCATTCCTGATTTTCTCCCACAATCTTGGTAGCTCACTGTGGATGGGGAAAGCTAAGATCAAGTAGCTATCACTGAATGAAGTGTAAAGTAGGTGTAGGCTACCCAAAATATAGGACTTAAAAGAAAATAAAACTGAGAACATTCCCAAGAAACTGGTCTCTTTCACATTATGTTTGATGCAGGACTTTTGTAATATGTCTCTGAAGCTCTTTTTCTCAGCACCAGCTGTACCATGCTATGAGCAATTTATCTCCATGTCATATTCTTGGCTGCTGCCATTAATCACACTCTTCCCTTGCTGATGAGACTCTGGGTTTGAACACTGAGAAAATAAAAGATATAGGGTGGGATGCTGTTTATGACCTCATTACTCTCACCCCATTGATCTCCATCCCATTCCTTCTCATCTTTTTTGCCAAACACCAGCAAGCTCCTCTGAAGTCACTGTGTAGCTGTCTTTAAATGACTTGTTACAGCAGATGTTATCAAGCCCACATGTGCATTTTCCTTTCTTCTACTCACACTTTCTGTATGAACAACAGATTGTAATGCTTCTGTTTTTCTGATCCAGAGGGGACTAGTCTATATCAGGTTAGACCAGCTTTCTTTTCAACAAGCTTAGCAACAGCGTAGGTGGATATTCTGACCCTCTTCCCTCCCCCTTCCTCAAAACCCTACTCCCACCCCACTGGAACTACTAGCAGATGTTTCCTCTAAGTCTTTTTTTATACTCTAGTTCTCTGGTTTTCTGAGCTCTATTACATTTCATCTCTTTCACCCAGTTGTCTCTACCTGCTTTGCAGCCCTTACCCCACAGGATAAGAAAGCTGTAATCTCCCTCTCTGCTTCCTTTCCAGCAATTCAGTGAATGAGGAAACTTACAGAAGAGATACTAACAGTAGCAGTCCACTCAGTCATCTGCCTTTACCATTCCTGAGACTGGTGGCTTTACATATTGTTCCCCCAAGATGTTCCTTATAACACTGGAGGTTATAATAGAGTTGGTTCAAGTCAATGGAATCTAGTTTTCATTAATGTTTTTAAAAATTCAGAAGACAAGACAGCCAGGGACTTTGACTCTTGGTTTTTCATGTCCTTGAACTAGCTGTCAACCATCTTAAATATATCCTGTCACAGTCAGGTATAAATAAATCAGACTAACTTTTCTTGATTTATTCTAGCTTCCCAACACTGTTTTTACTCATAATAAATAATTAGCATATCACTAATAATATCATATATAAATACATTTTATAATTCACAAATTTTCTACTCAAAACTTCCAGGTGTTGACTAGCTTCCTTGCATTAGAAAGTAACTGCCACTCTTAGCCTTGCTTCAAAGCCCACAGTCCTATACACTCTAGTCCCAGCAAGGTTTACTTCACACCTAAGGTGCTTTGTGAATACTCATCAGCACCTAAAAAGGCGGCACCAGTTTGAAGTTTAGAAGTGAGACATAGATTGGAAACCCTGGCTCTGCCACTGAACAGCAACGTGGCAACTTGGGCAAGTTACTGGGCCTTTCTGGTCTGCCTTGACTATAACATGTAAATCATAAAGCTTCTATATACTGTAGAGCAAGGTTTGTGATGATGACTTACAAATGCCTGGAAGTGATTGGCACATAATAGTTAATAAAAAGTCATTATTTTTACAACTGCTAAATAGCTGAAAGATTTGGAGACCTTGATTAAGAAGAAGAACAGAAAGAATACTCTTGCTGAAAGCAGACTCATATAAACTGCTCGCTAGTCTGGGCAGAACTGTTCCCAAGCTTTAACTAGCATACGGGGGAAGGTGTTTCCCCTAGAAGTTCCCTCCAAGGGGTAGTTTCCCTAAGGCCCACTCAAGCTAGCAGGCTTTTTGTTCTCCGTGGCTATCTCATTTACTCTAGGAATTAAAGAAATGAAGTTTAAAATCTTTACTGTTTTTATGTCTAACATACTCTGGAAGGGTGACCACTACCTAAGGACAACAGATGATCTTGAGTACTTCTATCCAATGTGTATACTAATATTTTCAAAAACAAATGAATAGTAGCTAACTATCCTTAAGAGAGAACCATTTGCATAGTCCTTTCTAGGGAGGAAAATCAGACAAGTGTTTTAAAACTTCATTCCACCCAACTCTTCATGTACAGATCAGGGAAATGCAGTATTTAGCATGAGAAAAGAGCTTATTAAGCTTGAACAAAGTACTACTTTTATTAGTGTACTCTAATGCACTGATAATGGCAAGAAAGAGAATGTTTCTCTTTCCCTTACATGTCAAATTATTTTGATATAATTTCTAGCCTATCTACTACACATTATATTTTTCTTTGGTGAACTGGAAAAACAATAAACTGAGCTTGGCATGGATGTTCATTGGTTGCTGTAATAGATTTTGAAAAAGAAAGATAAAAGGGAAAGGAAGAAATCATCTCATTAACTTGAACCTAGTAACTAGGAATCAGTTACAAGTTTATATTTCTTTCCTTAAGTAAAGACTAATAGGCTAAGAATCACAAAGAAATAATAAATAAGAGTAAAAGTATGGGGGAAAGGGAAGAAGGGAAAGGAAAAATTATGAGAAAAGAAAAAAACAATGGAAACAAAATCTATGTAAATAGGGAAGGGTGGAGGGGGTGAAGGGCGCACAGGCAATGGGGAAAAAAATAAGAACTAAGATGCATCATGTACAGGTACAAGCATCCAATGATAAATGTAAATGAACTGTATACCTAAAATGTACCAATAAAAGAATTAAAAAAGAAAAAACAGTAAAAGTATGAGCAAAGATTTCTAAAATTCTATTTATCAAGTCTGTTGTATCAATCACATATCCAGACAAACGCTTCTACTCATTGCTGTCTGAACATGCTTAGCATTCTCTTACCTCTGCTTTTGCTCACTCTACGCTACATTTATAACACCACCCCATTCCCACCTGGAATCCCTGCCTTCTGAAATTCCGACCTCCTTTAAAACCTAGCTCAAATGATACCCTTCCCTTAAGAGACCCCCATTTCTTCTCATGCCAGAAAGTCTCCTTGTCTTCAGCAGCCACACAGAAGGCGGGCAGAAACAAAACACTGATATTCATGAGAAGCCCTAACAATTCATGATGGTGCTGTAATTCCTGTCTCACTGACAGGAGGCTTGGAACCACCATTAGTACATGTATGAATGTCCATCGGGTGGCACGGGTAGTACAAGCCACTAATGAGACAGTCATATATGTACCATCAGTGGTTCAAACCGGTGGCAAGGTGTTAAAGGAATAAAATCCCTTTACAGTCAATACTGACGACCTCAGTGGCAGCTTTCAGAACCAAAAGAATAGCTCTAGTATCTAAAATCTCACTTAGAGTACACTATAACAGAATTTAGACAAGGATTTATAGACAGTATTTTGCAAAACATTACACTACACACACACATTAAAGAGATATTGATGACTTGCAATATGTAAGTACTTTTAAAAAAGCTAAGCAAAAGTAAAACAAAATTTAAAACCAACAATAAAAAGTGAATCACTATTATAAATTCAAAGGTAACATTTCTATTTCTGTGAAGCAAAATCAAGAGTTAGGTATCTACAAAAGTACAGTGGTACTATGGCAGTTGTTAACCGGTTTTGGGAGGTGCAAGAAGTACTAAAAAATGCTAAGTACTGTACCAAACAAATTGTTTTGGCTGGAAAGGATAGCGAGGCTCCACAATGAAAAGCTCCAGCTTGACTGTCAAGCAACAAACAAATGGTTAAGTACTAGGGCAAAATTTTCACATCGAAATCCATCAAGTGTCAAATTCATGAACTCTAAGCAATGGAGTGCTGAGATATGACTATTAAAGAATTCTGGGGCTGACTAGGCACTTGTCTTATTTAGAAGGTTAAGAATACAAGAAAAGGAAACACTGATTATTTTAATTTTGGATCCAGAACTGTCCAAGTGGCTTTGTGAACTCTACTAAAGCAATAATCCTACAGAACTATGATTGAATGATTTGTATAGGAGTAGAAGACTCACATCTGATGCTATAACTCAATACTCGGGCCTCTTATAAGAGACTCAAAATACTGTAACTGGACTCAAGAAACAATCTGCTTAAATTTCAGATAGAGCTACTGAAAGGCACAAAGACAAGACACCCAAACATTAAGCGATGGCAGTGCAAACTATTCTGGACTACAAATCTCAATGTTCCATCGTGACAAAAAGAAAAAGTGCAACTTAAATGTGAGAAGTCTGATCAAACTGAGGGCCAAGAGTGAAAAGCAGAAGTGGATGCATCTCATCTCTAGGCTAGCTGCTGACTGTTCTTCCTGGCCCAGAGAAGAGCCCTATTCTCATCTGATGGTGCAGACTGATACTACAACATACAACAGTTTCAGGGAGTGGGAAGTGCCAGGCATGCGAACAAAACAAGGCAGGAGAGCAACCTGTGTGTGATCTGGGGCTAAGGAAGCTCCTTCAGAAAGGGAGGCAGGGGCCTGGGGATTTAGCTCAGTGGTTCGGCTGCCTGCCTCGCAAGTGCAAGGTCCTGAATTCGATCCCCGGTATCAAAACAAAAAAAACAGCATACATATTTAGCTGAGGATTTAGCTCAGTGGTATCACCGCCTGCTGCGGAAGCACAAGGACCTGAGTTCGATCCCTGGTACCAAAAAAAAGGGAGGCAGGAAGTCAGGGCAAAGTCAGCTGCCACCTACAGCAGCAACCTTGAGGAAATAGCTCTAGGGAGAGGGATGAAGAGAGTGCTGGGGCGCAAGTGAGTTGGGTTGGCCGAGTAGCAGTAGCGGGACACAGCGAGTGTGGGAAAGCGCAGCAGCACACAAGATGCAGTCAGATCAGGGAGGGTCTTCTTAGACACCTCAGGGGAAGTTTAGATTTTATTTTAGGTACAGTAAAAAGCCACTTGGGAAGATGGAAGCAAACAAGGGGTTTATGTTGTTGTAAGGGAACTCTGGCCTTAGTATGAAGAAAGGATTATCATGTACAAACAGGTACAGTAAGAACGATGCAATGATGGACATCTAGGGGAGTCAAGCACAACTTAATTGTTGTAACGTAACTAAATAACGGGTGGCTGAGAGTACCAACCCCCAACCGCTGCCCAAGAGTTGAAAGGGAGAAAGGAGTGGCCTGACTTCATATTTCCACTCCGCTGTACACTAGATATTTCAAGAGTATTCGATCCAAATTAAGAAACAGCAGTTTCTGAAACTACCTACACTGCTGAGAGCCCTGAGAAATGCACATTTTTCTTCCTCAACTCCCACCTCACCACTTGCAAATTTAAAATCAGACCAGTCTCAACCATGGTCCTCAAAAAGACTTTAGTTTCAGTAAAGACCCCCTGATTTGTAGCTACTAAATTGTCATTTCCCTCAGACAGCTAAAATAAAGAAACTAAAAGTTCCTGTGAGTGTATTTGGCGATATGACTAATGATATAAGATGTTAAAAGGAACTGTTTAATCAGTGAAGAGTTTTATATCTGTAAAAAACACTAATTTGCAAATCAAACTGTGATAAACTGACTGGATGTCAATCTAGGAAGTTATTTCCTTAGTTTTCTAGTTCAAATTACCATAGATAAGTCAGATTAAAATAATTCTATATTGTTTTTTCCCCCAAGTGCTGGGGATTGAACTCAGGACCTTATACATTGCTAGGCAAGCTCTCTAGCATTTAACTACACCTCCAGCCCCTACATTGCTTTTTAAATTATGCAATTCTTTTTCCATTAGTTTGAGACCATATTTTTTGTCTAAATTAGTAAGTTTCTTTATTATTAAATATCTTAAAACAGAAGCAAACAGGACTAGTGTAAGAAAATATTACACATAATTATACCTCCACTTTAATTCTCTTTGGGGATAATTCATCTCTTTCACCACATTTCGACCTAAGGGGAAGAAGAGAGAGAAAAACTTGAGAAGATAGCAGCAGCTACCTACGAACTCCCCACAGAGAAATCACTCAATAAATATTTCATGATTATCATAAAGGAAAATATATCAAGGAGTATATCTCTTCATGGTTCAGCAGAAACAATTTAAGATAAAATAACAAAAATGCCCATTAAGATGAATGCTTAAGATTAATATACATGAGATTAAAAAGGCATTTTGTTGTACTTGGCTCCACAGCTCAGGGGTTAAAGCACTACCTTGTAAAAGCATTTTGTCTACACGCCAACACTAGACTTACCTTTGACTTGGAAATCTCTCAGCGGGAAATCTATCCCAGAGGAACTAACACATACATGTAATGACACTCCATCAATTCTACGGAACACAATTACTTCATGTGCCACTCTGAAATACTGCCAACTAAATTATAAATCAACTATAAGTTATACCTCAACATAAAAGACATCAGAATGTGAAGACGTACATCTCAGAATCAACAAAATATGATGTGTATGTTATTTATTGTGGCATTATTTTCAATAACAAAAGACTAAAAGTAAGTCAATATCCACCAACTGGACCAATACATATGTATTAATATAGAAAGATTGCCAAGATTTGCTAAGTAAAATAAAAGCAAAATATAGAAAAGTATACATGTATGCTTTTATTTTTAAAAAAGGGTGAAAATGAGAATGTATTTTTATTTGTTTGCACATATATAACAAGCACTGGAAGGATGAAAAAGAAACTACAAAAACTACTTATGTTCCGGAGAACAGGGGAAGAGGTAGGAATGGAAGCACAGCTTCACGGACCCGACAAGTGGGAAGGTGACAGAGTACAGGAGCTGCAGTCTCACTGTAAGACTTGAGTACTTCTTAAATCACAACCATGCATATTTTGATTAAAGAAAATTATCTAAATACAGTACTCTGAAAATTTTGTATAATACAGTAAAGAAAATACAGTATAATGCAGTAAAAAAAAAACCCACTGACTCAGTGCTTGATTATCTGATTCCAGAAAAAAAAATTGTAGAAACAATCTTGTCATATTGCTGCATATTCTTCCCCTGTTCATTTTGTCTACCTAATTTTGTTTATTGCATGGTTGTAAATGTGAAGTTGCCAAGGTAGGCCAGAAAATGAAGCTATTGCAAGTTAAGGGAAAACAACAGTTAGTGACGGCACATGTCTAACCTTAACCTTGAGTACGGACAAGGCTCATCTGGGATACATGGGAAAACTTCGGGTTACACGGTTCCATCCTCCAGAGACTTATTTATTAGACTTGGGAAGAGTGCTGAAGGTATGAATTTTCAACAAATATTCAGTGTTACTCTCATGTAAGTGGTCATTTATGTCTACTCACAATAACAGTGACATGTACAAAAGACAATGGGCTGGAAATAAGGCTCCATGCAGAACCACCTAAACACAATAAAAATACCTATACCAATATCTGTAGAGGATGATTAGGGCTCAAGGGGGTAATAAGATGATGAATAGTATTGTGTGTGATTTTGAAGCCACCATTTTTTTAACATTACATTTTTTTGTATTTCAAACTCACATTCCATGTTCCATTTTCTAGCAGTGAAAATATTTCCAATTTCCCTTAAATGCTGGTCAAAAGTCTTTTCACGCATTCAGTAATCTCAGGTTGCAAACAACTTGCAAAAGTAACCATTTTGTTTCCTCAGTTCAACAAGTTCATACAGTTAGTGAGCTGTACAAATACTGTAAGTCTATAAAGGCTGTCTAAATCCCATCATCCACTCAGAACCTATGTGTGTGAGAAAAATGTCTATCCTAACACAAGAACGATGTTACCGTACTAAGAAACTACATCTTTCAAAGGAGAGGAAGATCAGAATCAAAACAATGAGCATCTCTGTTTGGAGTAAGAAGTTCTGGTGCTTCTGCACTGCAGGGGCTGAGGCACTGCTTACCTAGTGTGTATTACAAAACCTCAGGAAAGGCTTTGACTGTGTTTTGTTTTGTTACCATAAATTAGTAGTAAATATTTAAAGAGATAGATATATTTAACTTGGTTTAAACATTATACAATGTATACATGCACTGAAATATCACATTATCCCATTAATATGCACAATTTTATGTGCCTGTTTTAAAAATTATTAAAAAATCACTTTTAACAATCATGCTTTTAAAAGTCAGTAATTGTTTAGTTTTACAGAATTATAATCACGTTTACCTTTTCAGAAATGCTCATTCATATTCTATCAGTGGAGGGTGTTTCAAACTTGCCTTCTATTAGGCAACGCAAACATACTGCTGACTAGTTAACACTTACTTGGTGGTTCTGTAAGTATATTTATAGGTGACTTCTCGAGAAATCTGCCTAGCCAGGGCAAAAAGTTCATCTCTTCGTGTCAGTAGGGCATTATCCTTCACACAGAGCTGAGCAGCTGCTTCATTAACAGTGAGCTGGATATTCAAAATAAAGTTAAAAACTATAAACATTTTTATCTCATCAATATGTAAATGTCTCAATATAAAAAGTTTACATTATATAATAAAATCACAATTCATAAAAATCAGGATGGTATTACCCCTAAAGCCAAATTTTAGAATAAAATCAACTCATTTACCATTTTGCAAAGCCTAAACTATTCAAAATAGTTATCTTAGTTTTATTTATTTTATTTTTGTTTAGTTAGGAGAGCTTATGCACTATAAAGAATATAAAAAGTAACAAGTATTCCGAAGCTCACTTTTCTTGTAAAAAACCAAGGGATTAAAACATATGATATGGTGATAGTACTTCCCTAACTAAAAGTAAATATACATGGTCTGACAGCATGTTTAAAAATGTGAACTGACATAAAAATTCTTATAAATCAAAATTAAATGATTTTAGTTAAACACCCAATCACTTACTAACAAGGAAGTTATCACACATTAGGGCTACCCCAGAAAATCAATGGTGACTCATCTTTTTGTTTGTTTGTTTTTGGGTTTTTTGGGGTATTTTGGTACCAGGGATCGAACTCGGGTCCTTGCACTTGCGCAGCAGGCGACGAAACCACTGAGGTAAATCCCCAGCCCCGGTGACTCATCTTTTAAGATTCATCTAATTCTACCTTCTCGTGATTCAGTAACTGTTAAATATTGCCAATATAGAGTTGCCAGTGACACTGTACTAAAACTTAAAATAGCAAATGTCATCCTAAACTCAAAATCTCTAATTGTTTAATAATCTTAAGCATGTTTTTCTCATAATTGTGTCGATTTAAATAGCTACCAGGAACTGCCAGGAGGTACATCAGACTTTTTTTAAAAAGCAACTGAGCACTCAATCAACCATGACCAATGGCAGAAAGAAAACAGGACCTGACTGAGATGAGCCCGATGCACTGTCCCCAGCTGTGTGCCTGGACAAGCAAAGGGCAGGACAGCAGTCTGAAGGGTCTCTAACAAAAGAGGAGAAATGCCTTGCACAGCTGTTGTACTGGTTCTTGCTTTTCTTAAGTTAACTTAAGTATATATGTATATACAGATTTGCAATCTCCTTTTTTCCCACATACATACAGCATAATTTTTATTTTTACCACATTAGGACAGAGACTTGGCTTGTTTATATCAGCATCTGGTACTGGTTGTATATTCAGTAGTATCTGTTGACTGATTAATGAATTTAAATTTCTATATACCATTTTTCCCTACACACACAATATTCCATTATAGGAAAAAACAATATACTATTTAAACCAACTCACATTAAACTACCCCCAGTTGTCCATGTAGATTACAGAATGTATTACATTTTTAAAAATTTGTATGTTCTACCAAATTACCCTTCAGAAAAAGTTGCCATATCATAGTGATACCAACAATTGTATAAAAAGTCCATTTCTTAGAATATTGATCAACACTGCTTATTATCTTTCAAAAGCTTCATGAATTTCACATATTTTACATGACTTTGGTTATATGTGCATTTATCTGAGTATAAAATTGAACTTTTTTATGTTTTTGACTTATTTTAAAATTTTCTTGCTTGAGACATTTCCCTGATTCTTCTATTAGTGTTTCATTTTCTTACAGACTTTAGGAATTATTTACATATTAAGAGCATTAACTCTCCACATATATAGTGCTTTATTTTGTCACAGTAGTCATTAGCCTTGTAGTTTCTGCCTTGGGTGAAAGCACAGAAACTTCTTTCCTGCCTAATAATACATAAATCTTTTCCTATATTTTAGTTTAATAGTTTAATGTTCCCACTTAAGTATTTAATCCACCTAGAATATGTTATAGTGTTTGGTATGATACATACATATGTAACATCTTCCTCCCCAAATTTCCCACTGTAATTTATGCTGGTTTGTTCTGAGAAAATTAGTTTAGCTGACAGCAAGGTTATAATAAGCCTAAGACATTATTTTAAATTTGAAGCTAAATATTAAAAAGTAATAGCACTGCAGGAGGCTGATGCAGGCAGATCACAAGTTTGAGCCAAGCTTGGGCAACTTATCAAGAGTCTGTCTTTAAAGAAAAAAAAAAAGAGTAAAGAAGGTAGAGCAAGCTGGGGATGCAGCTCAGTGCAAAGGCCTTGGTTCCCCACTTCCCCCCAATAAAAAACTGAAATTGAAGGAAGAATTTATTTTCTGCCTTCTCCTCTCCTCCTAAAAAATCATCAAAGATCAATTCCTTCCCAAAGTGCTTTTGAAAGGCACAATGCTACTGGAGCTAAAAGTGAAATGTATTTTAAAGAATACATATCCTAAGTAAACTGCAAATTCACCATGGTAGTAGCTACAGTGACCTTGAAGATCTTTCTCAAATTGCTTTTTAAATAGCTACTTCTGTTTTGTATTTACAAATCTAAATTACAATAGAAAACCCTGTCAATAAGATACCTAAATTAACAACATTTCAGAAGTACTAGCTTATGCATAACCACAGAAAATAATTTCTCAATATGAACTAAGAACAGTCTTCTAGCATGCCTTCTATCATCTTACTGAAGACCAAAGAAAACAAGCATAATATTCATTATCAGGGAATTCAAACTCCAACAGACTAAAAAATGTAGCAAGCCTACTTTCTAGCCTTTTAGCAGAAAATTAAGGCTAGAGAAACAATCCTAGCTCATTCCCAAGTTGTAGTAAGAAGGTGTTTAAGTCTCCTTCAAAACCATGTGTTATCAAGATTTTATGGCCTCCGGTTGCTAAAAATGAACAAATCAATAAATATTATGATACATTTTTTAAAAATGTCAAAAACACTTCAAAAAGTAGTCACTAGTTGCAGCACCACGTTAGCTTTTTAGAAAATGCCCATATTCCAGTTGTATTAAAATTAATAAAATATTCTCCCTTACTGGTTTATTTCCCTTACTTCCTCTTTCCATGGCCCAAAATACCAAAATTCCATTCATATCTTCAGGTAAAAGATTTCTGAAAGTTAGCTTTCCATCATTCTAGCTTTATAAGCTGAACTCACAACAGCTACCTTTGCCTTCAGGAAGAATAATTAACTGATTCTATGAAAAAAATTATTTACAGATAGTTAAAACCATAATCTTTAATAATCAAATTATTATAAATTTCTATTAAGTATTGTTGCTACAAACATACTACAGGAGTGCTCTATGACAGGGAGGCTCAACAGGCAATCAGGACTTTCCTTTTTAGCACTCAGGGGCCTTATATACCATGAAGGACTATTCAGATCAAAACAAATAAAGAGTAAGGGGAGGACACTTGCTAAGCTGGAAAACCTGAACAATCTTCACAGTCTAATGGGGCTGAGGAGTAAGAAGGGACAAAGAGCCAAAGCCTAGGGCTCCCTCTCCCAAAAGTGAAGTGTCTAAGACCCCTCTCCTCCTTAAAGCTGAGCCCTCGAAGCACTACACACCAATAGAAGGCTGAACCAGAAAATCACCTCTAGTCACAGGGGAATGCAAAGAAAATTTCCTGTCTTGATCCTTGGTGCTAAGTGAGAAAGAACAGAAGATATGCTACTAAGCCTGTGTAAGTCCAAATCCACCTTCATATTTATCTTTAGCCCTAATTCACACTAAGTTGGCTGAGAAATTATTTTCACAAGGACCAGAGTTATAGTGTCCCCAGTTGCCTGGTAGAAGTAAAAGCAAATAACCTCTAGGGAAATCAATCCACTTTTTGCCTGGGCCTCTGAACATTTAAAATTCCAAGAAATATGAATTTACTGACAGAAACCATGAAATAGAGAAACAAAGCAGCAAAAGACAGACTCAAATTCTCAAAGACTTCATTTAAAGAAATAAAGAGAGCTGAAAATATGACTGAGAAGCAACACTGTTAAAATGACAAGACATACAGAAACAAAGAAGAAAAAAACTAGGGGCAAAAACAGAAGATTTAAAAGCCAGATAATAGGGGCCAGGGATTTAGCTCAGTGGTTCCACCGCCTGCCTTGCAAGCGGAAGGATCTGAGTTTGACGCCCGGTAGCAAAAAAACAAACAAACAGATAATAAATTAACTGCATAATCACTAATTTCTAAACATAAAGCTGAAAGCCAATAAAATGGTACCTTCAACTACTAAAAGAAAACTATAGACAATACAGAATTTACCTCAAGTAACAGTAATTAAGAATGAGGACAAAATTTTAAAGGTGTAAGGAAAGCCAGTGTGTAGCTTTTCACTGCTGTGAGCAAATACTTGAGAAATACACTTAGAAGAGGAAGAGATTAGTTTGGCTCAGTTCAGAGGTTTCAATGGTGGTTGGCTAAATCTAATACCAGCCAACCAGGGACTAAGGGAACACAGAATATCATGGCGGAGGGTATGGGAGAAGACAAGTGCTCAACTGATGACAGCCTGGAAACAGACAGGGGAAGAGCCAGAGGAGGAGAAACTGAGCACACGCTGGCATTCCTGAGTCACGCTCCCATTACCCACTCCATTTAACCAGGGCCCACCTTAAGTCTCCATCACCTCCCAACAATGCCATCAAATGGCAATCCTATCAACGGGAGCTAGAAACTGTAGGAAAACAGAACACACACACACACCCCACAACCAAGAAAATCAACTAAGCTAAAAGTCACTTCTTCAAAAAGATCTGAAGTTGGCAAGCTTTTTCTGTAAAGGGGCAGAGAATCAGTCTGTGTCATATCTACTCAACTCTGCCACTGTAACCTGAAGTTAACCACAAACAATTCATAAAGAAGCAAGCCTAGCCTGTGTTCCAATAGAAGTGTATTTATAAAAACAGGAGGTGGGCCAGATTGGGCCCACAAAGCTTAGTGTGCAGATCTCTGAAAAAGAATAACACTGACAAACATCTGGGGGGGAAAAGATAAATGTATGGACAGTATTATGTCTTTAAAACTATGAACAACTGCATGCAAAAAAGTTTGAAAACTTGGATGAAATGGACATGTTTAGAAAAAATGTAAACTTATCAGATGATTCAAAAAGAAATGGATTACTTAAGAGTCCTGTAATTTATGTTTAAAAATCATTCAAAGGAAATGGCCAAAGAAATTTTAAAATAAATATAACATTTAACATATATAGTATTTGACCTAACAAATTGTACAAAATATATATGAATAAAAGAATTATAAAATTACTGGGGAATATAGAAGAAAGGAAACACATGCACTACATCCCTGTATAGGCCTCATTGTAAATATGTTAATTTTTACCAAATTAATCTATACATTCAAGGCATTTTTAATTAAAATGACAATTTTTCTTTTTGGTCCTGGGGATCGAACTCAGGACCTTGTGTTTATGAGGCAGGCGGCAGCACCACTGAGCTAAATCCCTGGCCCTAAAATAACAAATTTTTGATGAAATAGACAAATGCATCCAAAATTTTATTTGAAAGATTCTTTTAAAAAACCAGAAAAGTTGCAAAATGAGACTCGTGGAGTACTTGCCTTTCCAGATAGCTAACCACATCATAAAGCTACAGTAATTAAAATAACTCAATCTGGTATGGGAATAAAAAATTAAACCAATGATACCATACAGGCTAAGATCAGTAGATACTACAAAAAATTTCCACATGAAAGGGCAAAGGACACATGTTAATCTATAAAAATGTTACAATATAAGACAAATAGTTAATACCCTAAGAATGTAAAATTTTTCCGATTTTTAAAACAAAATTCCAACATCAAAACAAATATCTGTTAAAAAATATGAAAGGATACTCATCTTCTGTAAGAAAAATAAATTTGAGCAATGAGAATTTTTCATACTAGACTGTCAAAGATGAAAAAGAATGTAAAATGCATTATTAGCAGTCTGTGGGGAAATGGACATTTGCATATTAATAGTAAAAGTATAAAAAGTTGCAGCTCTTTTGGAAGGCCTTTTAGCAGTAAATTGAAACTTTAAATCTACATATTTCTTAATGCCATAATTTTACATGTTGGAATCCATCTACAGAAAGATATGCACAAGTCTGTAAAGGTTTATGTGTATAATAATGTTCACAAACTTTTAAATATAAAATTTTTTAAATGCCAACAGCCTAAATAAAGTAGTTAAATAATAGCACATGCACACTATGGAAAAGAACGTAACCCTTACATAAGTTAGGTAGTTCTATGTGTACTGACTTGATAAGGTATCTAATAGTGTATTGTACTGTGAGGATACTGTTTGATTAAAAAAAAATTCAAAGAACAGTGTCCAAAACATGATCCATATTTGTACATTAAAAAGTATTCTGAAGTTTACTGACTCAATACTTCTGTGTCCTTTCAATGAGTACATATTCTTTTCATGTTAAAGTACAAATCTGGGGGGAAAGAGCTGCTATTAAACGTGAAATATTATATTCAACCTGAACATTTTTCAGGGGATTTCTTTCTTTTTTCTAAAGTATGAGTGCCCAACCTTTTGGTTTACCTGGGCAGCACTGAGTGAAAGGGAGTGTCTTAGGTTGGATATAAAATATATAATATAGTTAATGCATATAAGTAATAAAACTTCCTTAATTTTATTATTATTATTATTTATTTATTTATTTTTAAAGAAGGCAAGCAGCCCTCAGGCTGTGGGTTGGTCACACTGCCTAAAAGATACATAGAGATGAAAAAGCTATGGAAGTCTTGCAGTTCTCAAAGTAAATGTATTTTCTAATCACTTATCGGGTATGTTAAGACTCTGGAGATAAAAGATGAATAAGACACAGCCTCTGCCTTGAAGAAGCCCAAATTACACTGCAAGAGACAAGACCTGGACACCAGTAAGCAATTCCAACGAAGTGTTCTCAAGTAACTGTGACAGAAGTGTATTCAGGGATAAAAATTTAAAAGGAAAGGAAAAGTCATTCTATTTGGAGGAAAAAATAACAAAAAAAACAAGCTTACACTTGAGCTAAATTTTAAAAATGGCATGTTGGCTGGATAAGCAAGGGGAGAGAGAAAGTGCAAGTTTACACACACACACACACACACACACATACTTAAGCTGAATATTTCTACAGTGCTATAAAGATAAAACAATACGAATTTTTAATGCCAAACATCAAAACAATGTGAAAAGCTATAATAATCCTTCTAATGTTCATCAACTATAATTTTGTTTTCTATACTGGCTGGAAACTGTTTTAAGTTTTATTTTTAGAAATTGTTTTTTTGTTTAAAAAAGTTTACAAAAATGTTTAAATGAATGTGTCTACACTGAAAAATCCTATTTTATTTGTTAAAAATAAACTGCCTCAGAAACACAAAGACTTTATACTGTCAGTGATTAAATTCTGACATTTTTCTAAGTCATATTACACCGTAGTTTCAAAGCTCAAACATGTTTGAGTTTAACACAAAATACTCCAACACAATACAGACTCCTTTCCTAAGAGTTGTATCTGGCTAATACCTGTGTGGTTTCAGTCCTAGTCTCAGGAAATCCATCTCCTTTTCCGGAGACTACTACCAAACTTACCTTAAAGGAACAGCAAAACACCCACCACACACACACAGAGAAAGAAGAACCTGGGCGTACCTCATGAAGCGTGAGATGTTTTCCATCCTTTCTCTTGGAGTCAAATCTGCCATATATTGCACTGTATTTTCGAATTTCCTCCTCTTTGTGTGGATCATCATCACTCATCTCAAAGATGTGACCGATCATTTTAGCCAGCTTCTTGTTAGTTTTTAGCAACTCTTTCACTTCATTCAAGTCACTTTTCGGCAGGGTGGGGGCCATGCGCTCCACACACTCAGCCACAGAGAGTGCAGCAGCAGCATCCAGAGCCTCACTGCTCTCCTTTGGGGACGCGGGGGAGCCAAGATCTGCTGGGGAGAGGCTGTGCTCGCTCTCTGATGCGTGGTGACCTTGCCAGAGTCTGGACTCGCCCACACTCTGCAGCGCTAAGCTCCCCACCAGGTCTGACTTCCCCTGTCCCAAGCTCTGCACACAGGTGGTAGCGGCACATTTGGGGATTTTTAAATGAGGTTCCCGGGCATTGCTACTTCTTTCATAACTGCTGCAGGATATTCCCAGCCACGTAGGTGATCCCTCCGGTAATTTATAGATAGGTATGCTACTGACAGGAAGGGAAGTCAGCGGCTGATTGAAAAGGCCAGGGTTTGTAACCCAGTCTCTCAAAGCCTTCTGTAGCCTTCTAACATGAAGGGGCTTGCTAGCCATGCCCACCAGTGCCATGATTTCCAAAAATTCCTCTTCTCCAGCTTCACAGAGTTGCTGGACGTCATCACCACCTTGTTGGATAAAGGCATCAAAATAAGAAAGCAGATTGGCTTTTTGCAATATTCTATACAGCTGCAACTCCCCTAGGGTCCTGGGTAAGGCCGCAGCCATTACTGTGGATAGAGTTAACCTACAAAAAGAAGAGACAAAAAAACTCATTGCACTTGCTTCAAACTTCTTAAACCAGATAGTTCAGATACTACAGGATTTAGGAATGCAATACAGGAAAAACAAGGAGCATGTGCACAACAGCTGACTGCTAAGGAAGCATTCTCTCTCTCTCTACATCCTTTATCTGACTTTGTACTTCTAATAACCAGAAAGGTCAGTAACTAAACTGATCTATTTTCTTAAAGGAGAAGTAAGCAGGAAATGCAGGTTCTCAGGGTTCTGGGTCCCATATTTTCATCTACATACTTCACTGCTTCCATAGTGTGGACAAAGAGGTGGAGCGAAGATAATCAAAATTAGCAGGAGGTAAGTAGCATGCTATCATTCAGCGAAGACTTACTCTATGTCCAGCAATATGATAAACACTTTACATTATATCTAATCCTCACAACTGCCACTGTGTGATAGGTGTATTTATTCCCATTTTGTAAAGAAAAATTAGTAACACTGGCCAGCAGGACAACTAAGATCAATTTTGGCTCAAGAAGGAGGTTTAAAAAAAAAAAGGAGGTAGTATATTTAGGAACCAAAAAGAACAAAAAAAAAGCAGATGCAAAAATTCAAACAAATAAGTGATAAGACTTGTGATCACTTTGGTGTAAGTGATAAAAAGGATACAGTTGCCATTTACTAATACTTTGGTTTCAGGGAAAAAAAGTATTCTAAATGACTATGAAATTACATATCTGAGAGCCTAGAATTCTAACAGGCATCAAGGACATAGAAAAATCAGATTAGTAAGATTCCCTTTCAAACGGGTGGCACTCAAACTTGGCTCTTGGTGGAATGCTTATGAAGAACTGCCCTGTATGCAAAATAACAGGCTGAAGCCTAAATAGGCATCAGGGATAGAGATGCAGGATGCAATCGGAGGCCAGTGAGCCCTCCAGAGCAGCAGCAAAGCCCAAGGCAGAACCAAGAAGAAAGATACTTCTAAGGCCCAAGCAAGACCAACATGCCTATCTTTAAGAGAAGGGAACAAGACAAGCAAAGTGCTTTTTGACCTCTTAGCAGCCTTTAAAAGTTGCTCACAGTTGCTTGGGGAGACCTCCCACATGCAAAGAAGAGTTGGCTAAGTACTTCCATTTAAGAGAAATAAATTAACTTGTAATCAGTGCTCTCCTAGGATTAAAAAGACCCAGTTGCCCTCTATGGAAGAAATTGCAAAGGCTAAAAGAATACATACATCAGAGAAAAATGGAGGACCCATTCTCAATTCAAATGGTATGGAACAATAGTTACTGGGAGATGATGCAGGCAGAGGAATCAGGCACACCCGGAAAGCCAGAAAATCACCAAACCTGGGAGTCAACCATTTAATACAAAACTCTAGTCTCAGACTTCAGAGAATGAACACTAGGTAGGCTCTTCTTGCAGAATCTGTTTCTTCCACAATCTGTTCTGATCAACTAGTGACCCCTTAAACTTTATGGGTATTTACAAGGGCTAATATGAGCACAGCCTGATGATTTTCCAAGAGACAAAAAGAAAGCTACAACCAGGGCCCAGGAACTTCTGCCACATTCATCTGGAGTGCATTTAAAACAGTTTCCCAGGTCCCTGAGCTTCAGCTCAGGAGATGCTCAGGACCAGTCAAAGAAGGCAAACTAGCACAAGAAGAGCCCTATTTAGAACATTCTCCAGGCAATACAAACTCTAGAAGTTCTCTGACTCTCTAGGTTCTTTAGGTCCACCTTCATGTTTATGGCACCTCGTTCCTCTAGATAAAAACATTCTTTTATCTTCCACATCACCCAAACGAACATCTGCCTGTTCTAATTGAACGAGAGTCCATCACCCAGCTGGACACCAGCCCACAAAAACACAGCCCTTGAGACTTAAGTTTAAGCCTGTATTAAACTACGACATATCAAACAGAAGGCTTATAGAGTGTCTGAAGTAGAAGAAAAGAAATTTACCCTCTCATCGTATATCTAATGCAACTGGCTCCATGTGCTTTCAACTAGAACACAGGGGAGGGCTGTGGCTTTGTAAGGTTTACAGGCCAATCAGTTAACTTACCATATCTACTCCCCAAATTATTGAATAGAGGAAACACTACATGACAAAATCTAGAAGAATTTTTAAATCTTTATATAAACTGTAAGAAAAAAAACCCATATTTCTCTATGTTACAAAAATAAACAGAGGGGTCAGGGATTTAGCTCAGTGGTGCCGCCGCCTGCCTCGCAAGCGCAAGGTCCCAAGTTCGATCCCGGGTACCAAAAAATAAAAAATAAAAAGAGAAACTTAAAGATAACTAAATGACCCAAACTTAGATTTTAGTCTTCTGAGATAAGACAATGATTTTAGAAAAATAGTAATTTTCAAGTTTTAGCTTTTCTCTTCTTTATCCAAGAAAAAGCAAACAATTTGCCTAGTTCCTAAGAGAAAGCCCTTGTGGACTGGTATCATACTACAAGGACACATGCATACATATTGTTTAAAGCCAAACAATTCAAAAGTTTGGAAGTGGACTGTATATCTAGCAACACATGAATGGATAAAAATGTGATACTTACACACAGTAGACCACTACTCTGCCATAAAAAAGATAAACTTGAGTCATTTGTAGAAAAATGGATGCAACTTGAGATCATAATATTAAGTGAAGTAAATCAGACATATAAGCTTAAACATCACAAGTTTCTCTTCTATGAGAAACCCAAAATATAAATAATGAGCAAAATAAAAGTTAATAGGAAATAAGGAGATAGAGCTTTCTCAAATAGGATGGGGACCAAGAGATGAAGGGAAGGGGGAGGGATGGGAGAGAAAGGAGATGAGAAAAGGAACGAAGATGTGTTATGTACATATACCAACTCCACACAAGGAATGGAAACATTATGTACTGCACACATGTACTAATAAATATTTTTAAATGAAAATATAAAGTGTCTCCAATAAGGACACTATTTCCCTAAGGACAGACAGGACTAAGTGCACATTTCCAAAGTCAGGATAAAGGATGAACAACAAATACACGCTAGGCAACTATTCAGAGTCCCAGGAGGTTTTCTAAAGACTCACTGCTGGGAAAGGTGTTTT
This sequence comes from Heterocephalus glaber, assembly GCF_053883595.1. Classification (NCBI taxonomy): domain Eukaryota; kingdom Metazoa; phylum Chordata; class Mammalia; order Rodentia; family Bathyergidae; genus Heterocephalus; species Heterocephalus glaber. Next base: position 560,864 of record NW_028258211.1, on the reverse strand, counting down.
CTCCCCAAGCTTTTGCATTGGGAGAATGTTTCGGTTTCTTTCCAGAGCCTGCTGTGATAATTTAAACACCCACCACTTCATACATTAACTTGATTCTATTTAAAAGAAAACTTTTGTGAGAGTTTACGTTTTCACAAAATCTGTAACCATTTATGGTCCAACATGAATGTCAAATAAGTGGAAAGCAAGCTTCAACCTGCATCTCTCTGATCTGAACTATACAAAGGGTCCTAACACAGCACTACCTACAAGCAGCTTACCAGATAGGACAGTAAATCTACTCAGCTGAAAACTACTGCTACCTGGCTTCTCCAAGATCCTACACTACCAAGGGGAGTCTGATCTTTTTGTGAATTCCACTATTAAGAGAAACCAGTTACTCATTCTTGTTGGCTCAAAAGATAACCCGAGGCCGTACTGCAAACCTCCACTTAACCCCTGTGTAAATGTTCCCTACCCTGGAAAGTCCAATAAAAAGAACCCCAGTATCAGGAAGAGAATTACATAGTAATAATAGATTAGTCTAAGACTACTTGTTAAAAAAAAAAGACTACTTGTTCTTATGGTAATGATCTATTTCAAAACCTTAAAAGTTGTGTCTTACTTGGCTCCTTACAGGGTGGCATCAGTCTTCTAACTATGCAAAGTAAAATATGGGTCTGTCTGATCCAGAAACTTTTACTGGTCAACCCCTGGTTTACTACGGGAAACAAACTTTTCCAAGATTGTTTCTCCAAGCTTGGATGTGATGATTTAGAGAAGGGCAGAACCCTTTTATAGTCACTAGAGAAAGGAAATCATTCCTTCAAATCTGCCTCAATCCAGCCTGTCCCCTACCCCCAATAAACATCTCAAATAACTACTGAGTTACTGCGTAAGGTAGAACAGATGCCTTTCCGGGGCACTAGGGAAAAGAAGAATCATTTTAAACCTGCTTCCACCCAGTCTCTCTGCTCCTCCAACTTTTATAAAAAAATCTGAACTACTGAGAGAGGCCAAGCTGCTCAGTTTCTCAGCTGTGTACATCAACCCTTGAAACAAATCTTCATTTGACTTTGGTAATGTGACATTTTCTTTTGGCCACCTTCCCTTACTATATTTTAAGGGCAAGAATCCCCCACGGCTTTCCCATTTGCTGGTGCTTTCTGAGATGTGGATCTTGCCATATTGCCCAGGCTGGTCTTCAACTCCCAAGTTCCAGTGATACTCCTGGTTCAAGTGACCCTGCTGCCTCAGGTTCCCGAGGGCTGAGACTACGGGAAAGAACCACTGAATCCAGCTTCCAACGTTTCACACAGGATCACTTTTCTACTGTCTGTCTTTATTCCCCCTGGTCTCTTCCTCTCCCAGCACCAATTACCACTATAAGCAGTAACCTCCAAATCTACATCTGTATGTTGGACCAATGGTACGTGGGCGAGGGGCTAAGGAGTTTCTGCTGCCAAGTGTCCACAAAGGCAAATGTACATCAAGCTCTGGTTGCTGAGTCAAAGGATGCCTCCACACGTCTACTTTACAAATGAAAGTAAATAAGCTTTTTGTACTTTAATAAAACACAAACCCATTTAAAAGTAGACCTGAGGGCAGGATTTAGCTCAGTAGTTCCACCGCCGCCTGCCTTGCAAGCGCAAGAACCCGAATTCGATCCCTGGTACCCCCCACCAAAAGTATACCTGAATTTACTGTTTTGAAAATATACTTAATAAAGGCTAGAAGTATGAGTACTTGCAATTTTTTTTTTAATTTAAGAAGTGATCTTTAGTCCTTAAAAATTTTAGAACCACGGGCCAGGGATTTAGCTCAGTGGTTTCGCTGCAGCGCAAGGAACTGAGTTCGATCCCCAGTACCAAAAAAAAACAAAAAACAATTTTAGAACCATCAGCCAGACTTATGAACTGTAATCTGGCATTCCACCTGGGGATTGCCAAAACCTTAACTTTGATATGTCCAAAAGTAAGTACAATATCTCGTCTTCTCTTCTAGAGTCCAAATCGACTCTTCTCAACTCCCTCAGTTCTCTGGGTTGCATCACTACTTTTACAGTTCCCTAGTTTAATAAAAGTGTGGCGTTCATCAGGCCACCATCACCTTTTCTCTATCTCAAAAGTTCCTAATTCTGGTTTCCACTGCTTCTTGACTAAACTTTGAAAATAACTTCCTTACCTTCAGTGGATCCTGGACTGCAATGCTAACTTTACCTTCCTAAAGGGCAGGTAATGACACTTCACTCACCTGTGCAAATCTCCCCACTCCTTAGACAGACACCCAAATTACTCATACAGGCACCCCAAACCCAGACCTCTCCAGCTGGCCGCCCCGTCTCTCCCTCAAATGTGCCTTCCACTTCCTTGCCCACCTCAGACACCCTCCCTTCCTCCCACCTCCACCACGTTTCCCCAAAGCCTTGCCCACACCTCTGGCTACAGGTGTTCTCTCCTTCTTGGAATCCCTCAGTTCTTCCCTTGCCTTTCACCTCTCCTCTCCCCACACCTCCCTTCCCATTCTCTCCCCTCTTTCAAATACACCAGGTCAGTTTAGGGATACAGAGGAAACACGGCCCTTTGTGAAGAATCAGGAGGAAGGAGACAGACCAGCAGCATACACTTAAGCACTATGACAAACAACAAACGCTATACAACATCTTACACAAAAGGAGCCAGAGATCAAAGATGACTTAACCTGGCTCTGCAGAACAAGTTACTGTTAGGTTATATGCAGCCTGAGGATAGGAATAGGTCTCATTAGTCTTTTACTTGCTTCATCACCAGCAAAATGTTCTATATGGAATAACATCTCCATAAAGGTCACTGTTTAATGAGGCCCAACGTTTAAGCCTCCTTTCATATTCCACAAAGAACACCTAGGTACACTGTTGCCCCAGTGAACTGCCAATCTAGTAATGGCAGATTCTGTTGCTTCCTTTAACTTTACCTACACTCCTTGCCATCTTCTCATCCTTGATGCTTTTTCTTTCTTAGAAGACCATACGGTAGACTCTCATAATATGGCTATTTTTCCAAGAGATCAAAGGATGCATTCCCAAATATAGAAACTACACAACTAATGTTATAATATATATTGTGTGAGTCTAGCCCTCAGACCAGCATTTTTAAGAAATTAAGTTCAGTCACAAGTGATTCTAGATCTTATTCATCTATGTTCCTAAAAATTACATGCAATATAAATTACTCCCAAATAAAAAATTTATTATATTCAAATGGCCTCATATTCACTACTCAGTATTTTCCCCCACATGGTAGAGGCATCACTGCCTCACACACAACTTAGTGGGTGAGTAAGTGTGTATAAACACATATGTACCTTTATAAAGCCTGACATTCCAGGGAAGAGAGAATCTTCAAGGAGTGGGGAGAAACCAAGAGCAAAATCCCAAGGCCTTTCTTCTTTATGCAGAGGATTATAAATTCCTTGCCCCCAACACAGTCTGAAATTTTTACTTCAAAATTATCTAATAGCAACCTCTCTTAGACTTAAAAAAAAGGGGAAAACCCTGGCTAAGGGCTCACAAATCATTTACAGACTGAAGTGAATTAGTTCCACAACACTGTTTTTCTCTTAATGTCCAGATGAGATCTATTACACACTGAGGGAATAAAAGGTTGAGACTGGAAATGGGGACAAAAGAAATAGTCATTCTGATGACAGACTACACTTAAAGTCTCTGAAGTAGAGCTGACTTTAGGAGCATGCAGCTCAAAGGTAGGGGCCTGAGAGAAGGGTGCAGTGGAACACTACAGGCTAAAATGAAAAGGTCTTAAAAAGTCAGAATTTGGCTGAGGAAAGGGTGAGCCTCTAAGGAAATGAATTCTTACCACATCTACCCTAGACCCAGAATACAGAACTCAAGCTAAATGATTAAGTTACTTCTATTTCATGGGTTACTTAAGTTTGCACAGCTGGCCTGGATACTAACTCCTATTTATGTTTGAAGTTCCCAAAGATTTACCTAGCTACATTTACCAGTAAGCACATAGTGATTTAAATTAATTAAGCCAAGACATGTTTGACTTTATTACTGTTAAAGATATGACTTACATATACAGTTTCTAATGAAATGGTAATTTGGGACGCTTGACCTGTTCTCAATTCTTTTCTAAATTCTGAATGAAGCTAGAAAAAATTTAGAGGGCTCCTTAAAATTTAAAATATTCTATAGGTAAGTTTAATCGCATTTATCAAAATAAGAAAAAAAATCAATTTATTTTGCTATTAAGGAATAACTATATACTAACTTTTTATAAAATGGCTGGAAATGTATCAATCAACCAAAAGTCAAGTCATTCAACGGGCATTAATAGCACTCTGAGTACAGAGTATGTAGGAAATATTAATAAGTTTTAGCATTTTTTCAGAAGTTTCTCTGTAAATACTATTAATACACAATGCAAATTAACATGTAGGCCCCTAATTACAGTACAATGTATTGGGAAATGGCAAACTATGTGAAAGTTTAACGGTATGTTTTAGCTGTGAGAATTCTCACAAAATGAGAATTCTTTTTCTTAGACTCAACTTTTCAATTTACCACTTATTCCATTGTTAAGTTTAAGGGAGCTTCTTCTACTATTGTACAAGTTATTGAACATGTCACATCAGAAAGCAAATTTGCATATCATATAATAAATGTACTAATCTTCCCTCTGCTCAAAATAATGAAAGTAGCTAAGATAAAGATAAACCCAAAGCAAAGGAGCTAACAATCCTATATAATGCTCAAATGAGTAACATTTATTCTTTAATGTATTTAATAAATTCCACAATGAAACATGCGTAGTCAAGATGATCATACATTAGTGTATTATTAAAACTGTTCGTAAAACATTCACGTCCATGAAAGTAATATATGCTGGTTCTGTAGTATACAGAACATAGCTTCATACTTAAGAGACAAATTTTTACAGAGCTTTTATTTCCAAAAATGTATATAAATAGCAACAACAACAAAATAATTACATGTTTATTATAATGGACTAAATGAGGCCTAAGTCTTAGGACAGAGCCTGAGCCAAATGACACACTAAAAACCCTGACATACAACTGTTTCTATCCAACCATCTTTAAAATTTAAAGTTCATGTAACAAATTTTTCAAAGGTCTCCCCCACTTTATGATTTCTTCTTTCAAAGCATCTACAGTGTAAATTCCCAAAACCTTTAATAATAAACCCATATATTCTTGAACTGTGAATAAAAAATAATACCTAATGCTTTATCTTGACTCTGGAGAATATAAGCTCTACTAACTTTCCTATATGATAGTGCATGTTCCTTACTGGTCACAAAACAGAACATTTTTATTTTAGCCAGGATTATGCTATTGTACTAATAATCTTGAAATAAAACAAGAAAGTATTTGTTTATATGTGTATATATATATACACACACATACACACACACACACACACAAACACACACACAAAATTGTTTAACATATCCCTAAAGGTTTTTGTCATTTGAATCGAAAACACAGTTAACAGAATGAAAAAAATATATAGTGTCTCATTGTTTTTATTATTGTTATTACTGATACATTCACATTTTACAGGAAATCAGCAGAGCCAGGAAAAACAAAATAATTCCAATACCGGTATGGCATATTAGCTTTACTGGAAAATTATTGAAAGATGACAAAAACTAAAAAATTAAAAGGTTCCTTGAAATTATTTTTTTAAAACCTCATGTTCCAGTATCTAGTACCCAGAACAGGAATAAAGAAGAGTGATATTCCTGGTCGTCTACACATTCTCAACAGAATCCTTATTCGCATCTTCCTACTTATCAGGACAAATCAATCTTCAATCCTGAATAAGAGAATACTATTAAATGTCGCAATTGATACAAATATCGAGGGGGAAAGGACACCCTAGAATCTAAGAGCCACTTTTACTGGCACTTAGATTGGAGCAGAATTATGTCTTTGTGGCCTTCAGGAAGGCAGCCGCCACCCAGCAGGGAGAAGGCATATGCTGTGCATCCCATTTCCAGTATTTCTTCTTAAAGCCCAGATAAATCCTAACCTGTCCTAATTGGGGGTTATACAAGGAAGGGATTTCAAAAAGAGAAAACCCAGGAAGGTAATTCACTGCATATGCACTTTTCTAACAAAACAGCTAAGCATTTCATGACTAATCTATTTGAAATTCGGTTGCTCTGTTCCTATGCAATCTAATATTATCTATTAAAACTGCCAAAATATTTTTAAACAAGATCTGAGAATTTCCCCCTGCGTTTCTGATCTTTGCACTCCTTAGAGAGTTGGCAGACATGTAACTGGCAGACCATTTGTTACTGACAAATTATTCCAAACGGACTCTCTCCGATGAAACTGTAAATTAACGGGGTCCCCTAAATATCTTCCAGCTTTCTGAACCCCAGGGAGCGAGGGGTAAGCACTTATAAATCGATGGTTCCTACTGACCACCTGCTGCAAAACTTGGTTGCAGAACCTACGAATTCCTACTTCAACTGAACCATCCTTTCCTCCCAAGGTCCTGCAATATTTTGCTCAGGGTCATTTCCTACGTTGTAGACTACAAATATCTGACAGTACTCTAAGGTCTCTCCCCAGCAGGTCGCACACATCTGCACGCAATGCTTCTGTGTCCCACACGTTTGCAAATTCCTCACTCGGCCTTAGAAGCACCATGAGTGTCTGGATTGCCCGCACCTCGGTGCCAAGTTTCTGAATGCCACTTCCAAGCAAAACTCTCTCCTTCCGCTTTTAAAAAGAAAACTACATTCAGAAAAGGAGAATACCCGGGAAAAAAAGAAGACAGTAAGCCCAGCACTTTGGTAAAGTAAACACACACAAAGACCAGGGTCCCCGCAGGAGGAGGCGGCAGGGAGCCCCAGGGCCGGCGCGCGCCACCCCGGCCACCCGCGCCACCCCGGGCGCCGGGCGGACGGGGCCGCCGCCTCCGAGGGACCCGCGCCCCGCGCCCGGCTCCGGCGTCGCCCGCTCGCGCCCGAGCCGCCCTCGCCCCCAGGACGCCGCCGCGAACGCGCCCCGCACCCGCGGCCCCGCGAGGCGGACGTCGCCCGGTACGTACGCGGCCCGTGGCGGCAGCGGTGTCGGCGCGCGCTCCCCCGAGGGTGGCTCGGCCCGGACTCCCCGGGGCCGGCCCCTGGCGCTCCCTCCTCAGGCGGCTGCGGCGGCCGGGACGCCCCCGCTCCCATCGAGGGGGGAGCGACGGCGGTGGGCACGCGCTCCCGGCTCCCCCGGCTCGGGCCGCAGCGGCTTCCCGCCCGTCCGCCCCGACGGCGCTCGCTCGCTCGGCCGCGGCAGAGGCGACTCGGGCTGGAGCGGGCGCGGGCAGCGGCGCCGACGCCTCCCCCGCCCCTCCCCTCCCCTCCCCCTCGGCCCGCCCCCGCCCTCCCCGCGGCTGCGCCCGCTCCCTCCCCTCCCCCGCCCGCCTCCGCCGCCCCCGCCCCCGCGTGCTGTCACATTGGGAGATTCCGCTCTTGCTACATTCGCCGCTCCGGCTCCCGCCCACGCGCGGCCGAGTGACGCAGATCCCGGCGTGGGCCGCGCGGGGCGGGGGTGGGGGCGGCGGCCGCTCGGCCGGGGCTCGGCCTCTCCAGCGCCCCCTCGGCGGGCTCCCGAGGGCGGCCATTCCCACGGCGGCCGGGAGGGACCAAAGTGGGCGCGGGGCGGGGGCGGGGGCGGTGCACGCTTTCACTTGTTAAGGGCGGGGAGGGGGCGCAGCCTCCGGCCTGCTTGGGTGGTGGGCATGGGCGGGGCGGGGCGGGGGGGGGCTGCGATTAAAAAAATTATATGCGAGGTTCCCAGTGTAGTGTATCAAAGAGCACTCCCCGCCAAATCCTCCATCTCTTGGGAGCCTGACAAAAAAAGAAAAGCGCGCCCGGCCCTCCCCATCCGTGCAAGCTCGGGGCGCAGGTGGGCGCCAGGTGCAGCCCCGGCGGCTCCGGGGAGGGGGTGGCAGGTGCGCGGCTGCTGTGACCTGTCCGCCCCCGCCCTCCTCCGTCTGGCTTCAGGTGCGCGGAGGGTGGGGTAGGGAACTGGAAATCTACAGACCGTAGATGCAGTTTTGACCACTGCCTCTTCTCGCTTGGTAGCTTAATTCCAACCTTCTCACCTCCTGATACCTGCCTGTTATTTTTCTGGTCATTTTTTTTCGATTTCCATAATGTGGAAAAGGACGGCATTAGCACAGTCTTGGAGTGTGTCAAAATAGAGTTCTCAGGACGCAATATAGAATGTTGGAGTTTGGTTTGCATAAACTTTTCTAGCCAGAGAAAGTATTAAAACACTGCCAAAAATGTACTTAAACGATTGCCAAAAATTTAAGATACTTTTAAATTTTATTTTTCATTTTTGGGGAAAGAAATGGAAAAATGAAAGACTTCAAGATCTCATACTGTGTTCTTGAGGATAGAGAGCATTAGTTAACACAAAATTACAATACAGGTAGAATCCTGCTTTAGCGTACATATAAAATGCAGTTTTATATAGGAGGCCATTCCCACATCCTGGCTGGCCTCCCAGCTCCTGCCTACTTTGCTGATGAGGATACAAGGCCTTCTTTGAGACGAAATTCTTCGAACCACATCTTTATATTGCAGCAATGAATGGGATGATGATAATATCAAAAGAAAAATTCTTATTAAAGAACTGGATCTTTTTTTTCCTTTCGCAAAAAAAAAAAACCCCACGTTATTCGAATGAGCAATGTCACAATGGAATGTATGTCACTAAAGTTAGATCTTTTCAGTCTTAGTGACAGGGTCTGTCTGGAGTAACTGAGTTGATATTTCAAATAAATAAGTACTTTCCCCAAATTCTGCACCTGAAGAAATCACTGCTGGAAGTTTCTCTTAGCTTCCCTGATCGTTGAGGTTTGGCTGCCATGGATCCTGTTCTGAGAGGGAGAGTTAGCTTAGGGGTGCTACAGTACGGCAAAGACTACGCAGTTTCTTGGCTGATTGCAGAAGGTGGGGGCTAATGAATGTTCAAAAAATGAAATCTGCAAAATTCTTTTTCCTCTCTGGAGTCTTGATGGTTTGCAGACCTTGTTGGTTCTGAACAGCTAGAGAAAAAGAACTTTTGTTCAGTGGTTCATGAGTCACAAAATGTGTGGACTTACCTGCACTGTTGGGATTGCTTCTAGAATTGGAGAGACAGTAAGTCCTTTCCCCAAGCTGGTGTGTGTCTGGCTGAATGTGATGCTGAAAGGAAATTGTGTCAGAGCAGGCTCTTTCTTCTGACTTGTAACTGGTGGTTTCTTTTCACAGTTAAATGCTGAAATCTCTCGTTTGGTTTCTGGGCACATTTAGATAGCGTATTCTTCCCACATTAAGAATGGCATTTTTGGCCCACTTTGCTTTGCTTAAATGCCCTGTGGCACTGGGGGAGGTGGTGGCAGGGAGGAAAAAGAAGGAAAGATAAAATGTTAAGGTTTTAGGCATCCAATTCTGTGTGTCAGTATGACAACACTGCAGTCTGCACGAGTGCTCCAAGAGAATTGAGGCATTTACCTGTACGTGAGACAACTCGGAGTCCAAGCTTGGGTCCTTGTTTGACATTTTACTACCTTTCCTCGACCAAGCCATCCTAAATACTACCCCCCACAAACACACAGTCTTGTCGCACTCCCAGGCCCTAGTGATTTAGGGGAAAAAGAAGAGGTATACAATCCATTCTTTTAAAGTAACACCACAAAATTATGGGTGCTGAAAGCTCTGTTAGAGATCCATTTCAAGGTTTTAGAGTTTTTTCTTGGAGGCAATTCCAGGCAGGTGTATGAGAATATGGAAACACAAAGAGTACTTATTCTGACCATGTGGATATCTGTTATTAAGTATCCATGCATGCAGGATGGTAAAGCACCAAATGGGGACCAGTGCTTCATGCAGATATGGCAATGCATGCCTGTAATCTCAGCTACTCTGGAGGCTGAGGCAAGCGGGTTACAAATTCCAGGATGGCCTGGGCAATTTAGTGAGACCCTGTCTCAAAGTAAGAAAAGGCTAAGGATGTAGCTTAATGGTAGAGTGCTTGCCCAGCATGTACAAGGCCTTAAGTTTAAGCTCCAGTACTGCCTGAAAAAAAAATCAAAGCACTAGTTTTGTTTTTCCTGGTTTCATGTTACTGTGAATACTTACGTATTTAAGTTACTCAGTACAGCTTGTCAAGTGCCAGTTCCAGGTTTGAGGCTGGGGCCCTGGGACATCAAGACACATTACACCATGGTTCCCTGTTTCCTGGGCTTTTCTGTGAAACAGTGAAAATAAAAAGAACAAAAGGAAGTCTAAGCAAGGCTACGGAGAATGCTCTGTTTCTTTTTACTGTTTTTATTGGGGTTTTTTTTCATACTCTCAAGGATGAGTGTACAAACTGAGAATTACTGAAGATTAAGATAAATGATGTTCTCCTTAATGTTCTTTTAAATTCCAATCACAATAATAAAATACAAATAATTTTCTTAAAAACAGAAGCATGATTTTCATGCTGTAATTCAATATGAACCCAAAGGATACTGGATTGTAGTTTCTAAAAGGGTAGATGTTTTTGTCTGCTATGGTCAACCATGCTGCTATCAAACCATTTGCGCAGAACACTGGCCAACACATACTAGTCTCTTAATGAATATTTGTTGACTAAATGAAATGCAAAATATAAACTGATTAGTGGAGTTTTTTATTTTATAAATGTTTTTAGTATGAATTACATTTCCTATTAGAAGTCTCTGAAATGTGTAATTATCTCCTTCTGATTAAATATATGACATTTCCAGTGAAGTACCGACAGTAAGAATATGTTTTAAAATAATAAGTAGGGCCAGGGATTTAGCTCTGTGGTTCTGGCGCCTGCCTTGCAAGTACAAGGTCCCAAGTTTGATCCCCAGTACCAAAAAAAAAAAAAGTAATAAGTACATTGTAGTTTGAGAATATTACTAGAGCAATTCATATTACATGTATAGGCACGAATTTCTTTTTTCTTTTAAACAAATTACATAGAGCAAGTTTTGAGTTTTAACACTGTTTGAAAAGTGGCCTTGGGAATACATCAATCTGTTTTCTCATTTATTTATTAATTTGTGTTCATTCTTAGGAACATCACCTGCAGGTACTATGCCAAGTTTAATTCTTCATCTACAAAAGTCAGGGTAACTGCCACCCTAGAACCATGGCCCAGTTCCTCTATAACCTCACGGAGAAGGCCCTGGCGCTGGTGAATGCTGCTGTAATTTACTCCAAGCCTTGAGTGGCCACATTTTGGCATTATGCCAAGGTTGAGCTGGTTCCTCCAACTCCTGCTGAGATCCCTGTGGCTATTCAGAGCCTGAAAAAAATAGTCAATAGTGTTAAAACTGGTAGCTTCGAACAGCTCACAGTTAAGGAAGCTGTGCTGAATGGTTTGGTGGCCACCGAAGTGTGGATGTGGTTTTATATCGGAGAGATCATAGGCAGGTGTGGCATCATTGGCTATAATGTTTGAATATCTTTAACATCTGATTATATTTAATGTAATATTTGGGTGTTCTTGAATTACATGATGAATCACGTGATCAGAATGTCTGCTATCTGAATAAAATGTGTCAACTATCAAAAAAATCAGGGTAATACAGAGCTATTTCTGTTGGCTTAAATAAACACAAGTCATACAGTTTTAAATTTTGAAAAGACTTCTTAAAAATTTTATAAGCCTTTTAGATGGTTGGCCTGATTTTTTTTTTACCGGATACAGGTAGATTTTGGAAGAAGCTTGTTTTACAGTTAGTTGCTAATTTTAACCAATACTGTGGAGGATGTCACAGTATACAGCCAAATCTGATATTATTTCTCCTCTCTGAACACCAAATTTTCCCTGTTGAGTTTAAAAATTAGAGATAAAGGCCAAAATGTTTCTGAGCTTCTGAGTGGGAGTTGACATTGATAAGAGAGTAGAATATTAAATGCCATTGAAACTATACAAACTATGCATGTGATGCACCTTTGAAAACAAGATTAGTAAGGGAAGAGTGCTCCTTGGCTTTATCTTCTAGTGGCCCTCACAAGGCATGGGAAGCATGCTGAGATGACTCAAGATAGAAGTGATGGCATTAAATAGCAATAAAGCACAAACTAAGCAAGTTATTTCTTTTCAGCCTTTCCAACGGTGGAAATCTGAGTTAGTACCAATATGCCTCTAATCCCTCCAATACTTGGTGAATTCTGTTTTTCTGTGCTTGTTTTTACAAAGAGGAAAAAGGCTTGTGCTCACAGCCTTTGGCATGCCTCAGTATATAGCTGGAATTTAATAGCATTGTTTTATTTGCTTTTATGGTTACCTTCTATGGAGGCAAATGAGGTTCATTGTCTAGAATAATGATATAAAAATATCCTCTAAATAGACTTGAGTAAAAGAAACCTGAATGTTTAAAATAAAACTGGAGGGGTAGAGGAAAGGAAAGAAGGGAAAGGGAAAATATGAGAAAAGGAAAAAATGGAAACAAAGTCTTTGTAAATAAGGAAGAGTGGAGGGGGTGAAGGGAGGGCAGGGGAATGGGGAAAAAAATAAGAACCAAGATACATCGCGTAAAGGTACAAGTTCCCAATGATAAGTGTAAATGTATTGTATACCTAAAATGTACCAATGAAAGAATTTAAAAAGAATAAAACTACTGAGATGAAAAGGCAAATTAGTATAGTCATGATGAAAAACAGTATAAAGATTCCTCAAAATATAAAAAACTGGAACTACCGTATCATCCAGCAATCCCACAGTGGATATATATCCAAAGAAAATGAAATCCGTGTGTTAAACAGCTATCTGCACTTTTATGTTCATTGCTGCAGTATTTTCAGCAGTCAAGGTACCAAATGAACTTAAATATCCATCAGTGGATGAGTGGCTAAAGACAATGTGGAATATGTACAAAACCAAATACTGTTCCGCCTTTTAAGTGAATGAAATCCTGTCACTTGCAAAAATATGGAGGACATTGTGTTAAATGAAATAAGCCATGCACAGAAAGACACACATGATCTCATGCAGAGTCCACAACACTTGATCTCATGGAAGTGGAGAATAGGGTGGGGGGCTGGGATGGTTGGGGACAGGATTCGCTGGGTGGATGTTGGTCACAGGATATAAGATTTCAATTAGGAGGAATATGATTGGGAGAGCTGTTGTAGAACTTTGGGACTCTAGTCAAGAATATAATACATTCTTGGAAAATGCTAAGAGTGTATATACTGTTCTCACCATGAAAATGATAACTATGAGGTAACATATATATAAATTAACTATTTTTAGTCATTCCACAGTGTATATATGTACTGTACCTCAAAACATCATGTTGTATACAGTAAATACCTACAACATTATCTGTCAATTTTAAAATGAAAGGAAACTATTAGTTACTGTTTTAGGGGTACAAATAAACAACATTTATTAAGGACTCATCCTGTACTATAGCACCTTGTAAGTATTAATTCATTTGATCCTTGCTACAGCACTGCAAATCCTATACCACTACCCACATCATCATCAACTGTTATAGACATCAGGAAACTGAAATGTGAGGTACTGGAATACTGTTGAGGTCTCACAGGAGAGCTAGGCTTCAAGGCCAAGAACCGTCCCAGAGCCCATGTCTCTGTCACCCCAGTAGGCTCCAGAATGTCAGGTCAGTGCTGGGGGGTTTCAGAAACGCTGACTCACATGTCTCTCCCATCTTTGGAAGTCCACGTGCACTTCTCTATCATTTCCCTCCATAGTCCCTGCTTTCCTTACTCCTCCTACACTCACCTTCTGTGCCACATGGAGGTTCTTACAGATGCTTACATCTTTAGTCACTTCATTGAGCTCAACTTCTGAAATATAGTGTCAGCCCCCTGGGAACAGGAGCTATGTTATGTCTTATGCTCTTGCATTCAGTAAACACATGGTTAACAAGATTTTTAAAAACTGATTATTGAGAATAAGAAAAAGTGCATTTACAAAAATAAGGAATTCTTTGACTAAAAACCCATTTCCATATTGTGAAACTAAAAACGTCTTTAATAAAAAAGAAAAATGCAAGAAAAAAATAAAAAAGAAAAAGAAAGTAGTGGTTCTGACATTTGAGTGAAAATTTTACTGAAAAAGCATTAATTTATTACTTTGAAAAGATTTCTTTAAAATGCTTCAGTGATTCAAAACAAAAGGGAGCATAATAGATTTCAAATGTTCTTAGAGGAAAGAAAGAATAACATTGTGGTTTATGACCTACAAGATCTAAGATACAATATAATTCTATCATCATATTCTATTATTACCTTAGAACAATTCTATACTTAACAAATTTTCCACTCTGTGTGGTGATGGCCCTACAATTAGGTGAGTCATGTACAATATTCATATTATTAGAAATGTAATTAAAATTTCCCTTATTTTGCAATATGAAATTTAAAACTTTGACCATGTATTGTAGATTAAATAGATTTTTTAAAGGTATATTAATAAGGATATATAATAACTGATGATTTCAAGAGCCATGACTTTAAAAAAATAACTACTCTTCTAAAAAAAAAAAGGAAATTGTTATGTACTGCATTTTATTACAAAATGCTATAGAGTCTTAAGTGTAAAGGATTATAAAATCCATCTAGTTCAACCTCCTTTGTATATTCAAAGTATATTAAAATACTTTACAGAAAGTCAGCATACAGGGCCAGGGATTTAGCTCAGTGGCTCCGCTCCTGCCTGGCAACCATAAGGTCCTGAGTTCAATCCCTGGTACCAAAAAAAAAAAAAAAGAAAAAGAAAAAGAAAGTCAATATACTACTAGTTTAGTTTCCAACAGTATATTTATAAATTGATAATTTTGAACTCATAATGCAATAATCCCTGTTGAAAGAAAAATATGCAGTGGGTGAAATGATTAGATTCCTTGTAGAGACTACAAATTTGTACATAATGCAAGGGAAAATATTCTATTACAGACTTTAGGGGACATCAGTAGGGTCTTAGAAGTCATCTGATCCAATTGGCTTCTACATCTAGGGACATTTATACTGTACACTGCTAACATAAAGAGAGTAAAATATAACATTAGTTATTAAGTACAACCAAATATTTAATTGAATGAAGAGTACTTGTGGTTTGAGTTTTAAAGTTTAAAATAGAAGCCAATATAAATGGAAACTTTTGAAGAGACTTTCTAAGGAGAATCTCGACATTTTTAAAGGATTAGGGCCTTGTTTTTCTTTCTCCTCTATTCTCTCCCTAGGCAACAGTGAGTACAGCTCAGCTACTCTGTTCTTCTCTTCCCATCTCTTCCCTTTTTTCCAAGTGTCCATTGTACAGGACTTGTATCATCGACATGCCGCAGTATTATCTTAGGTCTCAGTGACGTTGCTGACACCTCATCCCTGGCCATCCTAATTTTTGGCTAAAGTGCTCTGCTCACCATCTCTGGAATTCATTCAAGCATCTTCCATTTGCATGCATTTGATTCTTTGATGTGTGGTTCCTTGCAGTCCATGTTTGGTGTTAACTTCTGTACCCAGTTTGCTGATATTAACATCAAGCCTGTCTTGCCTACTCTTCCTGTCCAGTCTCTGACCTTGATTCTTCCTCTAGGTCTATGCTCTGCAGGTTGGAGGACCCCCTTTAAGTACTTCACATAAGGGTGGGAGGAGGATTCTGTTTTCTTGACAAAAGCTCTGTGACTGGTCAGCCAAGATGTGAATCTTTTTCTGCTCATAAAAGGAGCAAGGGAATAGAAAGAGAGCATAAAAGGAAGAGAGATTTTCATGAAGCTAATGGGCAAGAGTTGGAAGAAAGTGGAGAGAGGAAGGGAATTGAAGAAGGTATCTGCATACTCAGGAGGAGCTGACTAAAGTGGGCATAGTTATTGTGAGAGAAGTGAAAAACCAAAGAAAAAGTACCAGGTTCATGACCACCCCCACCCCGCCATGGTGAAGACCAAAATGAGGCAGAGAAGAGACTGGCCCCACATCTGTGCCTCTGAGCTAGCCTTGAAATCATGCTTTGGCCTGGGACAGATGTGATGAAGGGATGGAGTAGCTGACCTCCTCCCTTGCTTCTCTTGCCTTTTGTCTGGACTGGGCGAGCTGCTTTATAGATCAGGTGCACTTCCATGCAGGAAGCGCTTAGAACTACTCCACTGCACCAGGCGCCTTCAGTGTGCTGGCTGAAGTAGCATCCTGAGCTCCCTCATCCCTCACAGCAGCCACCGAGAGAGAAGTGGAGCGTGTTCACCCTGGTGAGTCGGGCTCATTGTCACAGCAAATCACTCAGCACTGACCAGGGCAGACCCTGTGAAAGGGCAGTGCAGGTGTTCTGCAGCAACTACTGGAATAAAGGACTATCACACGTGGTTGTGTTCACGTGTTGCAAAGTTACATTTTTACATCTTGCATTCCACTTGTTCTTACCCAGACTAGGACACAGTGACTCAGCAACTTGCACGGGATTGGCAATCATGTGTGGTGGTTGAAAAATTGTAAGACTTTGATTTCTTCATTTTTTATTTATTACTATTTTTTTCATTTCCTGTTATAACAATCTAATACTGCAAAGAGAGGGTTTTTTCCAACTCTAAAATATTTTCCTTAAGTAAAATGTTACCCATCCCCCTGGTATCAGTGAGATTAAGGGCTCCTAATTGCTATTAAAAAGTAAACAACCTTTAGAAGGGCAATTTGACAAACTGGACCAAGCATTTCAAAGTGTTCACGGGATTTGATCCAACAAATTCATCTCCAGGATATGATACTAATTTCATAGACATTTAAGAAAAGGATATTTATCACAATATTATTCACAAAATTGAAAACCAAGAACATCCAAAATAATTGGTTAAATCAATTCTATCACATCTATATTATAGAAAACATTAGATTAATATATAACAGTCTTATATTGAATGCTAGTAATATGACATTATAAGTCAAAATAGAACAGAGCAAAACAATCTATAATCTCTCTACCTAAATAAATATGGAAGGAAATTTACAAAATGTGACCAGTAGTCATCTTAGATAATGGCCCTATAGATAGATGGTTTTTATTTTCTTTCTTATATTTCAAAATTTTTTTCAGAATCCCAACAAAAAACATGCATTATTTTGAAAATTGGGGGATGTTCACATGTTATTTTTAAAAAAGATCCTGCTTCACAGGCAGTTTATAATAAAAGAAAAATGAAAATAGCCAGGTGCAGCGCATCTGTAATCCCAGCCACTCGGGAGGCTGAGGCAAGAGGATTGCAAGCTCAAGGCCAGCCTGAGCAATTTAGCAAGACCCTTTATCAAAGTAAATAAACAAATAAATACTAAAAAGGGCTGCAAATGTCACTCATGCTCAGACATTTGCCTAACATGTACATGGCCCTGGATTCAATTCCCAGCACCACACACACGCACACTGTAGTTTACCATATTCATCTGCTTGTTTGAAGAGGGCAACAATATCAGGAGCTTATCTAAAACATATGTACTGAGAATTTAGTATAAAATCTGCCCTGTATAGCCACGTTTGTTGAGTCCGCCATGTTTCAGATATGTGTATGTGCAGGTGTGTGTGGTTGAACTGCTTCAGTCTCTATAAATAGTCATTCTCTTTATTTTCATTAAAACATGTAACTGCTTGTGTGTCCTTCTTGAAGATTCTGCTGTTTCAGGGAACTGTGTAGTCCCAGGACTTTTGTACGTAGTGACTTTCACTGGGCATCCAGACCGAATGGTGACAGAATTAACCTCTGGGCAGGCTGTGGGCCTGGGTTTCTTGCCCTGTTAGCTGCGAAGGCTGGCCCCACAATGCTGCTGGTGGGCACTGTGGCTCTTCCGGGAAGGGTCCAGGGCCTACTCCCTCGCACGCTGTAGCTTGCAGGCTCTGCGGTTCCTTCATTGCACAAGTGCAACCACCTCCCAGGAGCCCTGGCCAGCATCAGTCCAGGCCCAACTGCTGCCCCCGCCCACCCCAGCCGGGGATCAAACCCCCAGCCATGGCTCTCTCAGACTTTCGCAATAGAAAGGGTCTGGATTTGTTGACTACTCCTTTCTGGTTTCAGTCAGTTCATTCTCCTCATCGTCCTTCCAACCTCATCTGCCCAACAGTGGAGGTTTGCCTGCATCGGGACTGTGACACTGCAGCAGTTCCTCGTGACTGGCTGCGCAGATGCTTCTGTTCCAGATCCTACACACAGGGTCCCTCTGTGTGGCCCACTGTCGCCCTCCATGCCCACTCACTCGTACTATGCATGGGTAAGAGTTTTGACCCTGGGATCAAGCAATAGGCAGGTTTCACTGACTTACAAGGTGGCATTTCTTGGGCAAGCATGGACTCCGACAAGCAGATGCAGTGTGAGGACAATAAGCGGTAGGAAAAGATGTAAGTCTCCAGAATAGTCCAGGATTCCCACCCACCGGGAGAGTTCTACCTGGGCAAGGAGGAGGCTTGGCTCTGTGCTGCCCAGAGCACTCGATGGCTCTGCCTCCGCAGGCCCTGGCACAGCTCTGGGCTCCACCAGCTCCCTCCTCTCCCTTCCTTCCTTGCTGTCCAATCCCTCTTCTTCTCTCTTTTTTTTAAGAGTAGGAAGAATTTATTGGGAGAAAGAAAGGTTGTCAGCTCACCCCACTTTTCAAAGATGTTTTATACAGCAAAGCCATGTGGTGAGCCGAATACAAAGTGGGACGAAACTAGAAGACTCAAAGGAAATTTTCAAGGTGGGCATGAGGTGGGCCAAAACCACAACCAACCAATAAGATTACAAGTACAGTCACCCAGGTAATACTGATCAAATGGAGGGGGGCAAGTCACGTAGCAAGCATACAAGGATTTTCAGTAAGGGTGGGTCAGGGATACTTCCTGGAAAGGCCATGTTAAGACCTTGGCTCCCCCTCCAGGGGATTGATACCTACTTAGAATATCAATCACTGCTATTCATCCTAATGGGTGTGGTGGTTTCTCTCCTTTTACAATGCTGGCCTTCAGTGACTGTGTCTTCACTGTCCTCCATGTTGGCTCCTCCTGGGCTGGCCCTGTCTAACTGCACACAAGATATCTAATTAACTTACCTATCTGCAATATTCTCCCCTCTGAAGAAGTACGCCTAACTGCTGTGAGGGGGGAAGGGTGAAGACCGTTCTGGCTGCTTCCAGCTACTTCTCCCAGGCACCTAGCATGCTTCCTATGTCTGGGTTTGTTTTCTGAGAAGGGAGAACACGATGAGTCGATCCAAATATACCTGGGGGTGTTAGGGTGGCAGGGTGCAACTTTTCCAAAGATGTTTCCACCTGGAGATTATCTGCTTGTTCAACAATTAAGTACCGACTCAAGGAGACACATTCAGCACAAGAGAAAAAAAAAATTCAGTGCCCTAATTCCTGGTCTAGAAAGTGGAAGAGACCCAGAAACCAGCAGTTGCGCTCACTGTAAGATGTTCTTCATCATGCAAAGAAAGAGCAACAGTCCTGTGGGCAGGACAGAGGGGTGAAAGGCCTATGGTCTTTCCAGAAAGTCACCACTGGACAAGTCTTGAAGGGTGGACTGAATAGAAAAAATCAGGAAGTGCAGGCCCTCAGCAAGACACAAACACAGAGGCAGGGAAACAGCCTGAGCAGGGAACGAGAGAGAAAAGTGCAAAATGAAGCAGGATTGGTTCGAAATGACATCGGAATGAGATGTGAAGGGGCCAGAAAAGGAGGTCGCAGGGATCAGATTATGTAGGGGCCTCATCTTGTGCTAAGAAGCAAGGATTTGGTTGTCCAGGTGGTTCTGCCTCCATGAGGTCTAGAAGTACTGGGGGTGGGGGACATCAGAGTATTGGGTACAGTTAGGGAAGAGGGCTGATGGGGCAGGAAGCACTGGGGTGCTGGCAAGGTTTCCTTCCTGTTCCAGGCTGTACTTAGGATGTGCACTTTGTAATAATGTAGTGAGTGGCACATTGATGTTCACTTCTCGGCTGTTAAAAAACGAAGAAAACATCAAGCTGGGTTATTGTACAGCGCAGAATCTGGGGCCTAACTCCCAGATGTAATGATTGAGTAGGCTGAGACTGGGACTCAGCAATCTGCACTGTTTCCAGCAGTTACCTTAGAGCAGCCCAGCCGAAGCCAGGGGGACGCCCTGGACCACACTCTGAGAACACTTTCAGGGCATTTGGGGACCCACTCAAAGACGGAAAAAAGATGCTAAGCACAAAGATTTGTGTCTCATTGTGCAGAACAGCAGGAGAGGAAGTTGAGGGTGGGCTTCCCCTCATGTCATATTAGCACTGACAGGTCTTGTGTCCCATTGCTTTTGTGCTTGGTATAGACTGACATGGTATTCTTCCAAACTCTAATCCCTGGGGGAAAATATGTCAAATTGTGTTGCAAAGTTGTTTTTCCTCTAGTGATGACAGTTTTGGAAATAGAAAAGGGGAAACCTTATTGGCCTTAAATAGAGAATGAGAAAGTCTAAACACCTGACATAAATTTCGCACAGACTTTCCCCCTCATAATCAAAGCACTAAAGAAATGCCATAGGATGTTTCAGTTGCCACACTTGACTTCTTTGAGAGCAATGTGCCTCCATTCATCACATCAGCAAAACATTTAAAAACTGACAACACAAAGAACTGGTTAGGATTAAGAACATAGAAACTTACATACTGGCAAGAGTATAAGTTGGTACAACCACTCTGGAGTTCAATTTGGCAGTATTTAGTCAAATTAAAGGTGTGCATACTCTTTGACCCAGAAATTGCAATCTGAGGTATATTCTCTGAGATTTCTTACCTATGCCCAAGGACATATATGTAAGAATATTCAAAGCAGCATTAACTTCAATCTTAAAGAAGTGAAAGCAATTTATATTAGATCAACAGAAGAATTCATGAATAAATTGTGAAATGTACAATAGATATATCTGTGAAAATGAATGAAATCTATATATCTCCCATGGAAAAACCTTGCAAATATGATGTTGAATAAAAGATAAAGCTGCAGATGAATGTGTAGAATATATTTATGTCCAGGTTAAAAACTTGTAAATATCATTCTTGTATGGGAAACTGTCTTGATACCACGGCAGCCTATAAGTACGTTAACCAGCTAGGTCACAGAACAGAAAGTCTGGTGGGCCAAAACGAGATTCTCAAATCTAAGACTTATTAGCTCAATTAAAACACTTCTCAGAAAGCAAGGCGAAAGGGCTGGTGTAGGTTAATACATTTAGATCTGGTGTTGGCAGAGTGGAAAAATGACACTTGAATCCTCAATCTCTCACACACACACACACATACACGCGCACACACACACCCACGCACACATGCACGTACACGAGCCTTTCTCACTAAAGGGTGTGCTCACAGGAACCAGAGTTAGAGATTTATACAAAGTGACCCTGCAGGCAGAAGATGTCCAGCCTTGGGAGCAAGCATGCCTGCCTGGTAGCCTGAGTCTGCCAGTTGGCCCCATGAGTGCCAGGGATTTCCTTGTGCCGAGGATGTGAGGAGCCAGCAGCTGGCCAAATTAAGACTTTGGGAGTTGCAGTGTCTTGAGTGCCTGAAGCATCTCCTGTGTGTCATGCAAATTTGATGATTCAGGCCTCTTGTATATTTAGGGTATCATGACTATTAGGTGTTCCTTGTTCTCTCCATCCTTTCTAATTATGTTCCCTGCACAAATGCTCTGCTCTATATATGTCTAACATACCCCACAGGTTACTAACTTGTCCTCATTTAATATATTTTACAAATTTTACTTTTCTCATGAGCTACTTGTCATAGGCCTTTAATTATATGGGTAATGTGTTATTAATATGTATAGTGAGTATATGGGTATTTATTATATTCTTTATAAATTTTGTGCATCTGAACCTTCTCAGGCTAAATTTAAGAAAAGTTTGAAATTATAGCTATGTACTTAATTATTTCTAAATCCTATTCTGAATACCAAATTAACTTTAAGACATATATTGTTGTGATCTTTGACATATAAAGTAAAGATATGAAGATGTGAATACATGAATCTTATGGAGTTACTTTGACATGATAACTGCTGTCTGACATTGTTGAAGGAAGGTGTGTTTCCTGCACTCAGAGTTCTCTGTAGTTTGTCAACACAGACCTGTGGTCAGAAATTTCACATGATCATCTCAAAGTTGATGGGGCCCTATTAGATCCTTTACTCACACCCAACAGGAAGAATTCAGGCTGTGCAGTAGGCCCACTGGTTTCCAAACTGCTTCATCTGGTTGAGAACATAAACATTTTGGAAGACACTGTTTCTTCCTTGTCTAGAATTCTGCAGTTATTTTCTAGCACCTTCAAAAGAATTCCAGCTCATCATGTTTTAAAAATTCTTGAGATTTTTGTAGCTGGTGCGCATGCTTGGCCTCTGGAAAAATTAAAAAAATAAAATCTGCAAAGGAGCATTATCATTTAGAGGGGAGACTAATGGCAATGTGCCTTTTACCGTAATAAACGTTTAAAATTGAAATATTCATTGTAGTTTTGAATCACCCCTTGTATTATCTGATAACTTCTGGTTCTTAATTATAGTTGGAATTCTTGAGATTTTGGACAAACTGGACAAAGGGCTATGATTGTGCTGTGTGATCAGAAAACTTGTGGATTCAATGTCTTAGGAAAGTTTTTTCATTGAGCGTAAGAGGAAGGAACTCTGGGCTTGTGTCAGGATCAGCGCAGTCTCCTGAGGGGCTGGAACCAGGAGCCAGGAAGCTGTAAGAAGCCAGGAACCTTGCTGTCTCCTCTATGTTCTTCTCTGTAGATTTACTTTTCTTTCCTCTTCATTGCTAGCAATAGCTGCAGATCTGTTTTCAGTGCAGGCTCAAACACTGCCAATCCTCGGCTCCCCGTGCAGAAGCAGGAGCGGGCAAAGATGAACGAGTCTTTCTGCTTCCTCTCCCAACTCCAGCGACTCCGCAGTGCGGCTGGACCCAGGAGAGGACTCAGCGGTGTGTGTGACTGCAGAGGCTGGGGCGCCAGGCAGTGCAGACCTGACTGCATCTTCCCCAGGAGAAACGCAGGCCGCAGGCTACGCTAGTGCAAAACATCCGGTTCCATGGGCTGCACATTCTGACCAGCCTCAGGCAAAGAAGCCAAGCCAGTGTCTTCCCAGCCCTTCTACCAGGGCACCGGGGCCACTGCTCGCCGACCTGTGCTTCCGCAGGACACGACGCCCAGGAAAGCGTGCAGAGCAGCCTGGGGCCAGCGCCCTCTCCAAGCTGACCCAGGGGGTGCAGCGCGAAGACTCGAAGCCAGGGTCCATGTGCAGAAAGCCGGTGTCCCAAGAGCCGGTCCAGAGCCACTCAGTTCCGGAACGCTGCGACTGTGTGGTTTCAGCGGCAGGAACACGAGGCAGCACCAGGAGCAGCTGGCGGCTCGGAAGGGGCCGCTGGCCGGACTGGCCCCGGGCCCAGGGTGGGCGGCGCAGCCTGCGCCCCGCAATCTGGTGCTCTCTGCTGATTAGCTTGGCACGCGCCCTGAGAAATGTACGTCTGCGTCTATTTCTGGCTTCTGAATGTGTAAAGGGAACACAACTTTATTATTTTATTTTTGTACCGTTAAAGGCAGAGACAGATGCCCCTAAAGCGGCTGCATTCTCAGAGTTCCTCTTCCCTGGAGGAGCATCTTTGGAAGCAAAGCCAAGGACAAATAGGTCATTGCCTCTGAGCCTCCTGGAGAAAGACAGAATCATCAGCATGGTAACTCATGGAGATGAGGGAAATAAAACCTGGGAAGATGTAAAAAAAAAAAATTTTTTTTTTAACTTTGAAAGGAAAAACAATGAAGTAAGTGTTGATGTAATATGAATATGTTTTATTTGTTAAACACTAAAAATACAGCAGTTTTAAATAGCTTTTAAAATTTTTAGTTTAGAAACATGTGAACACTTGTAGAAATTCCCTTGCCAGAGTATTTGGAAATCTTTAATGCTTTGTGAATGGTCAGTTAAATTAGGAATGAAAGAAATCTGGAAAATAAAAACACATTATCAATACAATAAATATATTCCTGACAGGGAGTGGTTATGATAAATTTAACGTCATTGGTAGTGCCATGCAGCTAAAGAAAAAAATCTTATAAAACAAAATACAATGGCATTCATTTATTGAAAAATTATTTCACGTGCTGTCCTAGTTACTTTTCTGTCATTGCTGAGACAAAATACCCAACACCCAAAGTTAAAGGGGGAAAGGTTTATAGCTCAGTTTGTAGAGGTTTCAGTTCATAATCAGCTGACTCCCAGGCAGGGTGGCTTGGGAGAGGGCATCACAGAGGAGAAATAGTTCATGGCAGGCAGAAAATAGCAAAGCAAGCAAGGGACGACTACAACTCTTTCTAGCCCTTATATCTTATCCAGGCTACTTAGGGTGGGCAGCACTCACACCTTTAATCCTAGTGCCCTTGAGCTTAGCATTGCACCATGAGTGAATCCTAGTGTCACACACTGTAGATTCAGCCACCTCTGAAAAAGCCCCACCTATGACTGCAAGAGGTTTTGGGGGGACATCTGGACACAAGCCATAGCAACGTGCTAAGCAGGAGAATGCACAGGTAAAGTGAAAGGATTGTCTTTACATTAATGTTCCTGCCCAAACTTTGAAAATATCATAATTACCAAGTTAAATATGTGGATAAGGCCTGAGAGATCGATTCGTCCAAATCTCTATTTTAGACTAAGAAACTAAGGCCCAAAATGTTGTATAGGTAAAACTGGCTGTGCTCTTAGCCTATTTTTGTTCTTTGAAAGAAATAAACATTTCTTATTCTATAGATCCTTTTTTAAATTCTCAAATTATACAACATATAACAAATGTAGACATTAATCCATTTCAAAATACTCTCTATAGACTTTCATTATTCCTCTGCTTTTCTGGAAATGAGACAGGAAATCATTTTTTTAAAAAAAAATGCTGTGGTCCAATTTTCAATATCTAATCCAGTTTTTTTTCAGGAAGTGTTAGCCACGTGATTCCTATTACCATCAAAAATAGTGGTATTGTGTGATCCTGGCCATCTGTTTAAGATACGGCTGACACACTTGGAAAATCCTGAATAATGGAAACTTAAAATTATTATTTGTTAGGTTATCAGTACAAGAAGCCACTTTTGGCACATGTGGATGAGGCATTATTAGATGGACCATCTGTGTCTCACGCCCACCTGTGCCCTAGGCTGTTCATGTGTGTCACTTAGTCGTCTGACCTGCAGTTGTACTGGACTCTTAGCGCAATGCCTGCCTCCCACAGGATGTTGTGACAGTTGCTGAAGTAAATGCTATACAGCATTGTGAGCAATTCAAAAGAAAGGTGCTGCTTAACTATCTGAAATCATTACCCACCCACAGGTACAGCTTCCCCCCCTACACTCTTAATACGGTAATATAAAAGGACACTCCTCAGGGTTTATTTAAATTTCTGTGTGTGCTTCATTGCATTTGTTGTTCATTCTGAATTTTAAATTAGTTATTATTTCCAGAATATTAAGTTGGCACTAAAAGGAACTTATCACCAGTTTAATATTTATACGTCACTG
The DNA here is from genome assembly GCF_053883595.1 of Heterocephalus glaber. Taxonomy (NCBI): domain Eukaryota; kingdom Metazoa; phylum Chordata; class Mammalia; order Rodentia; family Bathyergidae; genus Heterocephalus; species Heterocephalus glaber. The sequence goes on along the minus strand of NW_028258211.1, from coordinate 535,345 downwards.
CTATGGACTGAATGTGTCCCTCCCCAATTCACATATTGAAATTTTAATCCCAGTGTGATGGTATTAGAAAGAGGAGCCTTTAGCAGATGATTAGGTCGTGTGTACAGAGCCCTCCCTCATGAATGGGATTGGTCCCCTGACAAGAGAGATCCCAGAGAGCTCTCACCCCTCCCACCATGTGAGGACACAGGCTGAAGTCGGAAATCTGTGGACCACACCCTGAATCTTCCTGTGCTTTGACTTTGGCCTCTAGAACTGTGAGAAATAAATGTTTGCTGCTTAAGCCACTCAGTCTATAGTGTTCTTATTATAGAGGCCGAGATTGACTGAGGTAGTCACCGTATTTGAAAAGGAATTAGTGCTATAATTAGAGAAGTATTTGGGTCTCTAAAAGTCTTCTGTTAATTTATGGCTAAAATTAATTTGTTCATGGTTTCCTATCTGAATCCAGATGGTTCAACCATGGAATCAGATATGTCAAAGACACATGTGTGGGAATCTATTTGGCTTGATGACTTGCTTTGAAGCTTCAAAGTAACACACACACACACATATAAAATTAAACACAAACTAATCAATGCAAATACCTGACAGCACTGAAGCATCCAGGCATTATGGTGTCCTAAATCATCATCAATCATTTTCTATATAGTTCTCTTTTTTTCCTGCTTCCTGCTTTTCTTCTTTCTTTTTTAAGCAACAGATTTATTGAGATGTAATCCACATACAAAAAAGTTTGTATATGATTTTAGCATGTTAACAAAGTTGTACAACCTTTATCACTAATTTCAGAACATTTTCATCATCCTAAAAGAAACCCCAAACCCATTAGCAGTCACTCGCTATCTTCCCCCAGTAATCTTAGAAACCATTAAACTACTTTCTCTTTTTATAGATTTGCCTATTGTGGACAGCTAATTCAAATGGATTGTGTGGTTTCTTTTACTCAGCATAATGCTTTTAAAGTTCATTCATCTGCATTCCTTTTTATGGCTGAATAATATTCCATTGTATAGCTATACCATGTTCTGTTTATCCATTCATCAATTGAACATTTGGTTGTTTCTACATTTTTAACTAATATGAAATATGTTGTTTTAAACAGTAGTGTACAAGTGTGTATACATGTATTTTTAATTCTCTTGGATATTCAGCTGGAACTAGCATTGCTGTTGTATGTTTGACTTTTCAAGGAGCTAGCAAACTGCTTCCAAAGTGACCGCATCATTTTACATTCTCACCAACAATGAATGAGGGCTCACATTTCTCCACATCTTGTTAACAGTTGTTGTTATTCATTTTTTTGATGATAGCTACTCTAGTGGATATGAAATGGAACCTCATAGTTTCAATTTGCATTTTTCTAACAACTGATGGTGCTGAGTATCTTTTCATGTGGTTATTAGCCATTTGAAGAAATGTCTATTCCAGTCCTTTGCCCATTTTTCAACTGGTTTGTTTCTCATTTATTTTTGAATTATAAGAATTTTTATATATTCTGATACAAGTTCTTTATCAGATACTTGATTTACAAATATTTTATTCCATTCTGTGGTTTGCCCTTTCACTTTCTTGAAGTCAGGCATGAAAGTTTTTAATGTTAATGATGTTCAATTTTTGCTTGCTTGTGCTTTGGTATCATCTCTAAGGAAACATTGCTGATCATAACAAAGACATACTCTAATGTTTTTTTTCTAAGAGTTTTATAATTTTATTCATAGTTTCTTTCCATATAATTCTTTGGTGTGATTTTAGTCAATTATTATACAAGAAATTAGGTCAGGATCCAACTTCTTTCTTTTCCATGTAAATATCTAGCTGTATCAGCACTATTTACTCTTTTTCTTTGACCTATCTGGAGTGGTTCCCTTACAGAAAAATCAGTAAATGTGAGGTTTCATTTCTGAAGTCTCAGGTTTTCCGAGCTATATGGCACTTCCACACTGTCTTAATTACTGTAGCTTTGTAGTAAGTTTTGAAGTAGAAGTGTGAGCCAATTTCTATTAAAAAGCAAATTGTAATTTTGATTTATATAGCATTGAATCTGCAGATCAATTTTGGGAGTCCTACCATCTTAACAATATTAAGTCTTTCCATATATGAACATGAGGTATCTTTCCATTTATTTAGATCTTTAATTTTTTCCATTCACATTTTGTAGTTCTCAGTGTATGAGTCTTTCACTTGTTTTGTCAAATTTATTCCCATTTTACTCTTTCTGATGTTACTACAAATGAAATTTTAAAATTTTATTTTCACATTGTTCATTGTTACTGTATTGATATTTATATATTGGTCTTGTGTCCTGCAGTCCTTATAGATTTTTATTAGTCTCAATAGTTTTTAAAATGGATTCCTTAGGATTTTCTACCTACAAGGTTACATCAGCTGCAATTTTTACTTTCTCCTCATCAGCATAAATGCCTTTTCTTTCTTTTTGTTACCTACGTGCCCTGTCTAGAGCTTTCAACACAGTGCTGAGTACAAGCAGAAAGAGTGGACATCTTTGTCTTTTTCCTTACAAAGAGAAACAGCCAGTCTTTTGCCATTGCGTATGATGTTAGTTGTAGAGTGTTGTAGATGACCTTTGTCAGCCAAGAAATTCCCCTGTATGGTTCTCATGTAATACCGCTGGCCAACAGGGCTGGAGGAATGGAATGAAAGTTCTTTTGGCCCTTTATGTCCCTTTCATTATTTGTAATAAGATTGAAAATGCCTATCAGAGATAAATTCATGTTTTCGTGTTCTCTCTCTGGAAAAGGCTAGATGTTGCAGAAGTCTCTCTCTCTCCCTGCCCCCTAACATTCTCTCTTACTTCTGCCCACTCATATGAAAGCAAACAACCAATAGTGGTAGGTAAATTTAATACCTTTCCTCCATTTTAGCCTTATGCTTGTAGGATGCAGTACATTTGTGCATGAATTTTGATAGTACATATGCCATGAATGTTGTATAAAATAAGCTGCAGGAAGTCAGTAAAGGTGTCAATTCCAGAAAACTTATCTCAACAAATTTCTAGGAGGAAAAGACATTTATTAAATCTAACTGAGAGGGCTGGGGATTTAGCTCAGTGGTTGCTGCCTGCTGCACAAGCGCAAGGACCCAAGTTCGATCCCCAGTACCAAAAAAACCCCAAAAACCCAAATCCAGCTGAGAGTTTAGTTCCCACTTGGGAAAAAGAACTGCTGGTTTCAGTGAGGACAATGAAGATGATGATGCATAACTTACAGAATAAGAGCTTCCAGTTGCTCACAGTACCGTTAAGAAGCTAAGACCCCTGAGCAATGAGGATAAGCCATCAGGTAAAAACAGCCAAGGAGAATACAGTGTGGCAGAACTAACTGGACGGCTTTGCTGACTGTTCTCCAACTTGCTATTGCCTGTTAGCTTGCTGTTTTCCCCAGCAGTCTGTATTCATCTCCCACTCTCAATTTTTAGCACTTTTTTTTAAAATTTTTTGAAAGCCTAGGTACCAATTAATGGTACCCTTGGCTGCCCCGTGAGTCTGTCCCTTAGATGACGGAATGAAAACACTACATTGTTCTCTTTTCTGGAACTGACCCTATCCACACCCCAGGTTCCACTCTGTTCAGCTTTGCATTATTTATGACAATTATCCATATCATTTAAAAAAATCTTTAAAAGTCCGTCTTGTGTGTTCAAAGCCAAGTAGCAAATGACTTGCTGTGAGTCTTAATAATAAGCCAGTTCTGCTCTTTGAATTGAGAACTAGTATTGGTATTTATGATAGAAGAGAAATTATTCTTTGCTTACTTCCATCCTACCAATTCCAACATTTTAGGCAAGAATTGTAGGGATTAAAAAAGAACTTTAAAAGAGCAAAAGATCTTCCATTTCAGGTATAACTCCAATTCAAAGATAGAGAAAGTTAAAAGTTAAATAATTGGAAATTACTGCCTTTGCCCAAAGATGCTATTATTTATCCCTAGCTAATAATTGGTGGCTGGTGGAGGGAGTATGGAGCCAAAAGCGTTGGGTGCATGGACACTCGCAACAGTGCCATACCTTTTTCAGGTCTTGGTGGTGGCGGCGTTTGGGTTTTTCTCATTACAGTGTTGTTAATCACCGTGACCAGATATCCACGTGTCTCCCTGTGAGAGATACATGGTTGTGCTCCATGCTGGCTCGGAGAGCCCAGGAACTGCTAGAACCTGATGATAAGAAGTAAGGAACTGCTTAGAACATCTGGCAAAAGGGAAGAACAGATGAGAAAAGAGAAACAAGACTTGTGTAACGTGGCCTATGCTATACAATGAGATAAAACGATCAAAAGGCAGGATGCTTTTGTTAAGGCTTTGGTGAGGTATCACACGGTCAGGCCGTTGGCAAAGTGTACAACCTGCTCAGGTCCTGGGCTTCTGAGCCAGCTCTGAGGTGAGGCACCATATCCTCAGAGGTCTCTCCTTCAGCCCTCTCTAAGGACCCTAGAAGAGCAAATTTCCATTTAGCTACTTGATAGTATAAGTCACACCCTGGTTTTCAGACAGTTTAAAGAATGGGCTGTAGCTAATGTCATAGTAAAAGCTGAAAATGGAAGGAAATGATCACAAAACTCTAAAAACTATTTTCAAGACTGAATCATAAAAATGTAGGCTAAATACTTAAGAGCAATAATCAGGTGATAGGAATAAAGAGGACTACACTGCAACCAAAGAAGTCATTTCAGTTCCCACGTGAATGCTCTAAGACAAGTAAGACTCCAGCCTAAAGGAAATGTCAAAACTTATTTTTAAAGTTATTAAGTCATTTTCAAGGGAATTTGCATTTGTGGTTATATTCTGAGTAAATTTCCCCAGAGAATCATCTGGGGATGTGGAGAGTATAAATAGAGTCAGAGTAAGAAATGGAAGTGGCACTCTGAAATTAAGTAGGGATCAAGTGGAAATACTGTGCAGGTGAAGCATCTTTTGGTCCAGTGAATATTCCTAATCTCTTTGATAGGGGTAATTAATTTTGGGCAGAGATAGAGTGAATTGTGGCAGGATAGAAGTAAGAGAAAATTGTGGTATCCTTAAAACTATGAGACTAGATAGAGAAATGAAGAATATAAAATCCACTTTTGTTTGTGCACCTGGATTGTTCTAAGCCATTTACAAATGGAAAATACTTTCTCAAGAATACTTCTAAAGACAGATTACTCACCCTCTAAATAGAACCTGACTTCAGATGACATAAAGCCCTCAGGAACGCCCTTGGGCAGTGGACTTTAATTAAAACCGAAATGTCATGGGTTACCTAAGGGCTAGGAATAGAAGTGTTCATAAATGCAATATTTAAATATTTTGAGGAAAATACAGAATTTAGTATCTGAATTCTACATTGTGTAGGAAACATCTTTAGAAATAAAACATAATCACAGTATACAACTAAGATTATTAGCAAGAAATTTTGATGAGGAAACAAGCCTCAATGTAGGATCAGGAGCCTAGCCCATGCACTCTGCTTCTGTGAGCTCCTAGGGGTGGAATTGAGAGGGAAGCAAAAGTCTAGTTTCCTTCTGCTCAGGAGAGGGGACACTGCAGTGTGATTTCCTTTGTTGTGGGGTTGTGAGCACATCTCACCCAACATGACCCATGATTTAGGAAGCTCAGTACTTGTTATGTAAAACTTTACTCTTCTAATCAAGTCAACTTGAGATAGAAATTAGTTTTAATCGTTTCCATTTTAACACATTTTATTGTATACTGAGTTATTATACTGCATAATAATTAGACATAAATACTACTCTGTTAATTTTTTCTTCTCATTTTGTCATTTCGTCAACATCTAAAACCAAACTCAGTTATTATATTTCCAATGCCAAATACCATTTAACCATCTGTCTTAGTCTATTTTCTGTTGCTATAATCAAATATCCAAATCTTGGTACTTATAAAGAAAAGAGATTTATTTGGCTTGGAGTTGGGAGGCAGAAAATCCAAAACACTGGCTCTGGCCACCCCACCAGCAGCAGCAGTCCAGCACTTACATCCCCCCATGCTGAATGGCAGGGGCATGTGTGAAAATGAGAGGTCACGTGGCTGGGTGGATGCTGAGGGGCATGTGGCCAGGCCTGCTATTCTTCAAACAAGAGAAAGAAGGGTCCCATGAGAACTCCCCTCAGCTCTTAGAGGACAGTGCCCCCGGTGACCTCAGTAGGGTGACACATCTACATCACACACTGAGAACCAAGCCTTCAAAGCATGAATGCTTGGGAGGCAAACTACATCCAAACAAGAGCACCATTACCCCTTTTCACCCTTAATTTTCTCATCCTGTACATGATTCACCATACCCCTCAGTACCTGAGCCCATGCCCTTGGGCTGGAGTCTTCTGTGTCTGCCTAGTTTATCCAGACATCTCTCTGCTATCCCCTCACCCTACCCATCCCTGCTCATTATGACTTGGGCAAGGAAAAGTTAAGGAGGTAGGAACCATGAGGCATGAGATTTAATTGCAGACTTCCACAGAAGAGTAGCAGTAATATCAAAAGGTTGTAGGTAAGGAAGAAAGACCAGAGGCGGGAAATGGAAGGTGAAGAGGAAGTAAGGAAGTGAGCATAGAGAGAACCAACTGGAGATTCTTGGAGACCTTAAATTCCTCTCTAAGTTATAGTAACGTACTAATGGTCCCCCAACTCCAATAGAGCAAAGCATGCAAGGGAGAGGTAAAATAACAGGAAATACACATCTGGTCTCTGCCCCTACCCTCCTAGCATACAGCTCCTAAAACCCTTGGAATTTTCTCAGCTCTGTCTTTTTTCTTGCTCATGAAATGATCCATGGCTGGGGCCTCCCAGAAAGTCTCTGGGTGGGGGCTGGTTGCTCAGGGAACCAACCAGGTGATTGGAGGGTTGGAACTTTCATCCCTACCCCCTCACCCCTGCAGACAGGAGAGGATTGGAGCTGAAGGTTGTGTTAATCATACAGGCCAACGACCGAATCAGTCGTGCCTATGTGATGAAGCTTCCCTTAAAGCGCAGAAGGATGGGATTTGGAGAGCTTGTAGGTTGGGAACACATGAATGTTCCTGGTGGGTGGCAAACTCAGAGGACCTGGGTGCTCTATGCGCCTCCACCATATTTTCCCTAGTAGTCATCTCTTCCAAATGACAATTCATCAGTATCTTTTGTAATATGCTTCATAATAAACTGGTAAATACAGAGTTTCCTTGGTACACTTGTAAACAAGTAAGTGTCTCCCTGAATTCTGTGAGCCTTTCTAGCAATGAGAGGGAGGTCTCAGGAACCTCTGATTTATAGCTGGTCAGTCAGAAGCAAGATGACAAGCTGGGGCTTGTGATCAGCCTCTGAAGAGAAGGGAAGTCCTGAGGAACTGAGCCCTTAACCTGTAGGATCTGCACCAACTCTGATTTGTGGCAGAATTGAGTTAAATTTTAGAGCACACCCAGCTGGTGTCAGAGAATTGGTCAATGTGGAAAAAACCAACACATGCATTTTGGGGGTGAGAAGTGTTGTGTGTTGAGAGTGTAGCAGGGGAAAGCACTTGGTAGGTTTTCTTATCACACAGACTTCTTTGAGGACTATAATGGATAATGCAGGAACCATTCAGCTATCAGCCTCTTTTTTGTTGTTGTTTTTTTGGTACTGGGGATCAAACTCGGGACCTTGCACTTGCAAGGCTGGCGGCGGAACCACTGAGCTAAATCCCCAGCCCCTCTCAGCCTCTTTCGAATTGCCTGGGCTGAAGACAGCTCCCTGCCTTTGGTCACAGCCCCTTCTTGTAGCACCCCATACCCAGCAACTACTCAAATATAACACCCATCCCCTCACCCCAGGGGACATCTCTGCAAGTCCTTCTCAGCTTCAGAATCCTCTGTGAGGTTAGCTGAGGCTTTCTTTGAGACTGTGTCACAGCCCAGTGTCTCTCTCTGCCTGTGCTTCTCTCCTTTCTCTTCCACAGGTAGAAATCCCATGAGCATTCCCTAAGATCCTCCCTGCACCAATCTGCTTCCGGGGGTGGAGGCCAACCTGCAGGACTGGGTGTACACCAAAGGCACAAGCAACAAAAGAAGAAATGCACTGGACTTCAAAATGAAAACCTTCTGGACTGGAGATGTAGCTCACTGGTAGAGCGCTGGCCTCATTGGTATTTGTGAGGCCCTGGGTTCCATCCCCAGTACTGCAAACAAAATCCTTTTCACATCAAAGGACATCATCAATAGAGTGAAAAGCAAACCCATGGAATAGGAGAAAATATTTATAAACCATATATCTGATAAGGGATTAATATCAAAGGTAAAGAACTCCTACAACTTAACAACAGAAGATCAACCCAAGTTTTAAAATGGGCAGAGGGGGGCCAGGGATTTAGCTCAGTGGTTTCGCCGCCTGCTGAGCAAGTGCAAGGACCCGAGTTTGATCCCCAGTACAAATAAATAAATAAATTAAATAAAATTGGTAGAGGACTTGAATAGCCATTACTTCAAGTAAGATACACAGGTGGCCAATAATATAATAATATAATAATATATTATAATTATATAATATAATAAAATATTATATTATGTTATTTATTATATAATAAATTCTCAACATCACTAATAATTAGGGAAATGCAAATCAAAACTGCAACAGATCCCACTTCATACCCATTAGGATGTTGTTGAAAAATGAATAACCAGAAAAAAAGTGCTGGTGAGAATGTGGAGAAATTGGAACTCTTATACATCACAGATAAGGATGTAAAATGGTACAATCACTGTGGAAAGCAGTATGGCAGTCCCACCAAAAAATAGAGTACATCCAGTAATTCCACTTCTCACTTCTAGGCACATCCCTCAATTCACTGAAAATAGGGAGTCAAACATATTTCTGTACCAATTTTACAGCGGAATTATTTACAATAGCCAAAATGAGAACAGTAAATATCCATCAGCAGATGAATGGATAAATATGGTATGTCCATATAACCGAACGTCATTCAGCTTTTAACAAGAAGGACATTCTGATACATGCTACAGCTTGGGTGGATATGAAATAAACCAGTCACTAACAGACAAATACTGTGTGATTCTACTTGCATGAGGTACTGTTATGACTTGTGTCTAGATGTTACCCCAAAGCCTCATGAGGTCATAGGTGGGGCTTTTTCAGAGGTGGCTGGATCTAGAGTGTGTGATGCTGGGATTAAGGATGTCTGACTACTAAATTAGTCCACTGCTTAGACACGTAAGGCATGTAGCATGGATATAATATAAGGGACAGAGGAGGGCTGCTGTGGCCACTTGCTGCTTGCTACTTTGGTGCTTTGCTGCCTTCTGCCCACCATGAACTGTTTCTCCTCTGTGATGCCCCTCTGCAATCCACCCTGCCTTGGAGCCAGCCAGCTGTGGACTGAAACCTCTACAAACTGTGAGCTAAATAAACCTTTCCTCTTTTAACTGTGGGTGTCAGGTATTTTGTCTCGACAATGAGAAAAGTAACTAAGACAGGTGCTTAGAGAAGTTAGACTCATAGATACAGAGTAGAATGGTGCTTGCAAGGTGCTAGGGGAGGGAGGAAAGGGAGTTAGTGTTCTGTGAGTACAGAGTTCAGTTTAGGATGATGAAGCCCTGAAAGTGGAAGGTGATGGTGGATGCACAACAATGTGAGTATCAGCAGAGCCCATACCCCCTCCCACCAGTACCCCTGAGGATTTGGCCATCTGCTTATCTTTCTGCCTCGTCTTTCCACCATCACAGCCAATCCATGGCTGAACCAAATTACTTGTCACTTACCCTCTCCCGTCAAGTCCTGTCTGACTTCTGTCCCTTTGTTCATGCTGCCTCTGACAAGTCTGCCCTACTCAGACTGATTCTAGCCCTAGTGGACCCCTCAGGGAACTTGTCCTCACCATGCCCCATGGCTGGTACCGGGTGTCCTTGCTCTGAATGCTGAGCGTTCTTCACAGGCAGCCCCTGTACTACAGGCTTTGTGAATCTGCACGTTTCCTGGGGCAGGACTTAAGTCTTTCTCCCATTCCCAGTGTGAGCTAGGAAGCCTGACACCAACAGAGTTGTCAGTAGATGTTAGTTGAAAAACTAGATATCTTTAATAGAAGACCATTCATTCCACAATTTAAAAAAACAATTTTTAAGCCAGTGCACTGGAAAGAATTTGTGTGTCAGTGTAAATAGGCTGTTTTTTAAAAATTAATTGAGCCATTATTATGCACCGGGGGTTTGTACTAATGCTTGGCTTGGAGTTTCTTTTTGAATTTTCATGGCAACCCCAGGAGGCAGGTACTATCATCTCCATGACTGAAACAGAATCATTTCAGACAGGTAAGGAACTGGTCCAAGATGACAGCTAGTGTGCAGCAGAGCTGGGAGTTTCAGCTGGGATGTAAGTGATGGGACGGAAACAGAGCAGAAATGTAAGAGGCCACTTGCACTCTAAGAAGAGGACAGGGGCTGTGACTGGTGGGAAAGAAGAGGCCACAGGCAAAAAAGATAAACTTTGAAATCTTTCATAGTTTGCTCAGGGCTCAGCACACTGTGAGTAGAATGTAAGTCACAGGAACAAAACTGGAAGGCAGGCACCATGAAACTTGCTCCTCAGATGCGCTGCAGTGGAATTCAATACAGTGTTTTATTGAGGTTCTTTGTCTGCCAAAAAAGTGCGAGACTCCTGGGTTCCAAGTATAAGGGGTGACAGATCTTTCCCTCTAAAGAGCTCTCACTCTTGTCGGGATGAAAGGAACACTACCAAGAGATACTCCAAGGACAAAGGTATGGGTTCTTATAATCGAGGTGTGTGTGAACGTACAAAGAAATTAAGTTTTCTGGGAAGACCGAAAGGGTTTTACAGTGGAACTGACATATGAACTTGGCCTTGGTGCATAAGTATGTGGCCAGAAGGAAAAACGAGTTCAGCGCTGGCAAAAGCACAGATTAGTGGTTTAGGAGCCCGTCGGCAATTCTGGGATGTGGCGGATGTCTCTGCCTATTTTGTGTTGCTATCACAGAACACCTGGTTTATAGGCAGGCTGATTTATAGGGAGCAGGGATTTGTTTCACACAGTTCTGGAAGCTGGGACCTGCACCTGGCAGGGCTTCTTGCCTTGGCCTGTGGTGGAAGGTGGGAGGGCAAGAGAGCACAGGGAGGAGGAACCGTCCTTTTGTCAGGAGCCCCCTCCCAAGGCAGCAACTTTGGCCCATGCACAAGGCGGAGTCCTCCAACCTAATCCCTTTTAAAGGTGCCACCTCAGCCTCAGGGCACTGGGGACTAAGTGCTGGGAAAGGGGGCACATCAAGCCACAGATGCGAGTAGTGGAGTGGGGTAGGGGACAAACTTAGGGGTCTCCTATGCCATGCTAAGGAATTCTGACTTTTTTCTGTGAATTAATAAAGTAAGAGTGACATAACTAAATATGTACTGAAGGAAGGAAAAATTATTTTGATGGCAACATAGAGTTTTGAATGCAGGAACAGTTAGAACTTTTACAAAGTTTGTGTGTGTGTGTGTGTGTGTGTGTGTGTGTGTGTGTGAAGCTGTAGATCTTGGTGACTAATTGAAGAAGGGGAGTAAGAAAAAGAAAAATCAAATGTCCCAGTTTTCTGTTTTAAACAACTAGGTAACTTGATTGAATTAACACAACTGAGAACATAGAAATATTTCACCATCTGTTTTGATCACATGGAATGTAAAGTGACCAAGGGACATACATGAACATATGTAGGAGACATGATTATGCGATCCAAGATGTCATGTTAGGGACAAAACAGAATAACAGTATTATCATTTTTAAAGAAACGAATGTCCTCTTGCCAGATGACATTAAAGCACATCTGGGAGGCAGAACGTTGCAGAGGTCATGGGCTTCTTTGCTGAAGAGACCCAGGCATCCAGATGCTTCTACTTAGTACCGTCACCTTGAGGATGTGACTTGGCCCCTCTGCATCCCACCTACAAAAGTGAAATAACATTAGGCTGCCCTCAGGGTTTTGTTCAGACTAGCAATGGTGTGTGCAGGGTTGGCACATTGTAATTTTTGTTGTTCAAGCACATGGAAAAAGATGATTGGCTTCAAGTTCAGGGAAGGGATTGACCTGCATTCAAAGGAGAAAGAGAAGCAAGGGAGGAAATGAATTTGCCTAAAGTGCCCTGATTAAGGCAGGGTAGAATTACCAGGTTCCAGAAGAAGGTATTTGGGGTAGTCCATACACCTTTTCCATTTGATCCCTTAGTTACCCTCAAAGGACAGAAATCACTGTAGTTTTAGGGCGGGTCTCTAGGGTGGTCCTATTTATGCCCTTTTCATGCTCCCTCCCCTAGGGGGAAAAAACCCCCCAGAATACAGGGAAGCCAAGGAGGAAGGAGGGGCCTACTGATAGTCAGAGGGCCCTACCTATCTGCTATTTATGCCTGGATTTCCTTGAAGGTGTGACACATTCTGACATTTTATAGTACAGGACAAAGTAAATGAAACTCATTAATCCTAACTGTTATCAGTCGATTAAGTAGAAATGATTCAAAGGAGATCCTTTCCTATTCTGATAAGAGGAAGGAATGAAAGGACAGGAGAGATTTGAACATTAAAAATAGGTACATTGTTGGGAGGGTCATTTAAAAAGGAAAATTATTTTTTAAAAAAACAGGAAGATGAAGAGTAAAGACATAGAAAACATACTTCAGATTTGGCCTTGAACTGGTTTCAATATTTGATAGACAGTGGCCCGAGTTATGATTTTTGCTATATGCAGATGCCAAACATGGCAGCTGTGCTGCGAAATTGTTGTTGTTATAAGCATTTTTGACTTTGTTCTAACGGAGCATTGTTCTCTGAAAATTTCCAACACTACCTCAGTATCCTCTGCCTTCTAAAATGCCAGAGCTCCACAGCCTTCAATGTTCAGCAGTTCAACACACAAGGATGCACCTTAGGCAAGATGTGAGACCCGACACCCAGGAGTAAGATGAATCAAAGGTAGCCCCATTCCCAAGGGGCTCCCGGTGTGGGGTGAATACAACTGGTGATGGGGTGCACGGAAAACATAACCACATAAAAAAGTATATTTGTTACTTCCCAAAAATGACCAGAGTCCTCACTGTTTGTATCCATTATGTAATCACTGAAACAAGTCCAGCTAAATTATTCAAAAGTCTCCAAATGCCAATTCCTTTTCATTTTAAATAACAAGCATCCCTGAGAGGGATGATTTTTCAGAACGATGACTAAGGGGAAAATATTTTCCAGCAGGGTTTTTGCAAAGGAGGAAAAAAAATCATTACTTCCATCCCTACATCCCACATTCCACACCACCCCTGGGTGTAAAAATATTTGTATTTAAATAATTTTAAATGTCATACATTTATGATTAAAAGCAATTCTGGGCTCAGAGAAACAGAAATTACTGACTTTAAATCAATGAGAAAGATTAAATTTTCCTCAAAGGAAAATTTCATGAGATTCAAAGGTAGTTTAAATGAAGTTACTGGATTAAGCCCATTGGTTACAGATGATCCGTGGTGGTCACCGAAATCCCTGCTACCTCCAGGGACAGGAGTGTACAGGACATTCTAGGAAGAGGCTTTATTTCTCCATGTGATCTTTCCTTACTCCTTTCTCTTCCCCATCTTTAAGTACCCCAGGACTACATTTACACAAAATGCTTTGTTTCCTTCAAAACCACGCTCCCCTACCCCTTACCTCTGGTTGGTGTGTTATTCTCATTTTCCCTGCTCCCATCCTTTCTCTGGAACACACAGCCTCTCTGTGCATCATCCGCCCCATCCAGAGAACAGCATTTGCTTGGCCACAGTGAATGGTTCACGTGTGGGCATCTCAGCCTTTACCAAGGAAGAGACAGAGCAGGAAGATGGGGAGGGGATCCCTGGGGTTCTGCTTGGTTCTGGTTAGTCTGGGGGTGTCGATGTGCATAGGATCTAGTGCTCAGTTGTTTGGTCAGCCTGTTTGTTTTGTTTGTTTTTGCTTTTGCAGTGCTGGGGAACGGACCCAGGCATTTACTGACTCATACCTCCAGCCCTTTCAAAGTATTACTTTGAGACAGGATCTCACTAAGTTGCCCAGGTTGGCCTCAAACTTGAGATTCTCGTGCCTCAGCTTCCTGAGAAGCTGGGATAACAGGTATGGGCCACTGTACTCAGCTGTTTTTAATTTTAAGATACAATTAATATTTCATTAGTAGACTTTAGGTAAAGTAGATTATTCTCCATAATGTGGGCGGGCCTTATCTGATCACTTGAAGGCCTTATGTACAGAAGACAGGGTCTTCCCAAAGAAGAACGAATTATTCTCCAGACTGCAGTCTAGAAACCCTGCCTGAATTTGCAGCCTGCTTCCCTGCAGAATTTGTCCTCAAGACTGCAGCATCAACCCCTGCCTGAGTTTCCAGCATGCTGGCCTGCCTCACAAATTGTGCCCGCAATCGTGTGAGCCAACTCCTTCAAGTCCCTCTCTTTCTCTCCCTTCCTCCCGCTTCCTCCTATTGATTCTGTTTCTCTGGAGAACTCCTGCTATTGCACTAAAGTTGTATCTTCATCCTTGAATTACTCAGGCTTTTATTTGTCTGTTTTCACCAGCTTGAGTTACACTTCTATCACTTGAAAGGAAAGTCTAGAACTGTCCTAAGTGTAAGTGGTAGGGATCCTCTATAGGTTAAAAAAAAATGGAAGATTCTCCCAGAATGCTTCCTTCCTTATCAGTTACTATGCAACACGGTACTTAATGGCAGAGATTGTGTCTGATGCTTTCTGCTACTGCCATTGCTTAGAATTCTTGGCACTTGGTCAGCTGAATAAATGTTGGCTGACCTGAATGGCAGGAGGAGATGGCCTGCAGGACCCAGCTCTTGGGATAGTACTTTTATTTGGATGTACAGATGCCCTGATGCTGAAGAAGCCCAAAGGTGATTATGGGTTTTTATCGTCTGGGTATCAATATACACAGGTTTTGTACAATATACACTGGATGTTTGGATTGGACAGTGCACGCTGCTTAACTCCAGCAGCCTTCCAGGAGCACTAGACAGCCCATGGCTACCATAACACACCACAAACAACAGGAACCTGCTGTCTCTCAGCTTTGGATGCTAGAAATCCAAGTGGGCAGGGCCCTATTCCCTCTGAAGGTGCCATGGAAGTGACATTTCCAGACCTTTCCCCAAGTTTCCAGTGGTTCCTTGGCTTGTGGCAGTGAAACTCCAGCCTTCACATGGAATTCTCTGTCTGTATTTGACAAATTTCCCCCTTTTATAGACACTGGTGTTATTGGCTCACAGGCCCACCGCACCCCAGTATGATCTCCTCTTAATTAATCACACTTGGGACAGTTGTCTCCAAGCAAGGAAGCATATTCCGAGATACTAGGGGCCAGGACTTCAATGTGAATTCTGAGAGGAGACAAGTCAACTCCTAGCAATTGTGTGTGTTCTCTCAACTTTCAGAGCCATGTGAGTGACCAGAGGACAAGAATGCTGGTTTGCAGAGCCAGGGGCACATTGATAACTCTGCCCACTTGGCCCCATCGCCCCCGCTAGATGCTCCCAGGTCAAACCTCGAATTTCTATTCTGGCAGCACCAGCCTTGACTTAAAATGCAGCTGATGAGCCTCCCCTTGCTTCTGCCCTAGTGAGTCCCTTTCCTTCTCCAATATTTTCTACTTTTAAAAAACTCTATTTCTGCCTCTTCTCAGAAGAGCAAATAATCTAGAAATAAGAGTTAGAAACCACAGAAAAAGAAAGGAGGAGATGAAAAAGAGTTTCAAGATAAAGTTGCTAAAAATGGCAAATATTTTGTTTTCTTGACACATAGAACAGAGACAAGAACGCTTCAAAAAGGAACTCGCTGAGGTTCTAGCTGCTTGTTCCACTCAGGCAGGGCACTCCGAAGACAGGGCCGTTCATTCTGCCGCTGCAATCTCTGTGTTGCTGCAGGAGTAGGCCATTGCTCCTGACCCTGGCCAGAGTTGGCCCGGGTGACTGGGGAGAGGGAATGTACTGAGATGAAGCAATGGGTTCTGGGAGGAGGTCAGGGAGTCTGAAGACAGCCACGGGGTCCCATGTGCCATCTCGGTCGTGCTTGCTGTCTGTCACAGGCATGGACTCTTGCAACCCTCCAGCATGGTCCCTGGTGCCTGAAGATGCGTGAACACCTGGCTTGTGTCTGTTGACAATATCACATAGCTCCTCCACGCCAAGTAAGCCAACACCGGATTAGAGCCCCAGCCCTTCGCATAAAAGACTCAGATTCTAAATTCAAGGAAGAATTAAAAATAAAAATTTTAGAATGCACTGGCAATGTTCATACTACTGCTATGGATGGATACATAACATTATAGCATGATTTTAAAAGACATATCTTGTTTTAATACTAAAATAAAAATGTGATTAAATTTGGTCTAACTCCTGGCTCACAGTCAGTGCTCAAGAAATGCTGGTTAAAACAAATTACAGAAGGGGGGAACCTGGTGTGTTCCAAAACAAATAAATCAAAACTAGCTAGTGTAGTGGTATTTTTTCTATTCTCTGAGAGCAAAATACAAGTCAAGAAATGTAAATCGCAAATAAAGGTACGTCCTTAAGTTTCAGGTTAAGATGCATATTACTTTCTAGTCACACTTAAGATGTGACACTTCGGGCCAGGAGTGAGCATTCTAGGAGGCTGAGGGAGGAGGATCATGAGTCTGAGCCCAGCCTGAGAAACTTAGTAACTCAGCAAGACACTGTCTTAAAAAAAAGGGAAAGGTTTATGGATGTAGCTCAGTGTGAAGGCTTAGGTTCAATCCCCAGAATAATAATAATAATAATAAGAATAAGAAGAAGAAGAAGAAGAAGGAGAAGAAGAAGAAGAAGAAGAAGAAGAAGAAGAAGAACAAGAACAAGAAAAAAATAATAAGAAAAATAATAAGAATGTGGATGTGGCTTGGTCATAAAGTCAATATTGTATGTAAATTATAATTTTTAAGGTAGTATACTATTTTAAGCCTTTATGGCATCATGATAAAATAGATCTAAGTAACTATTCATTCCAATTAAAAAGTATCTCACTAGTGGAAAAAGTGAGTAATTTCAGAATAGCAGTAAGTTCTAAGTTATTCTGCTAAAATGTGTTTTCAGCAGCTCATCAAAGTGGTTTGCAAAGCATAGGGGCAGAAAGCAGAACACTCCTGACCCGATTCCAAGCGGGAGGCCAGCAGGGATGCAAGTTGTGAGAACATGACGGGTCCCCAGCGCACCTTAGGGCAAAGGCTGGAGTCTGCTCAGGCGCTCTGGAGAAAGGCAGCTATAAATTACAGAGTTTAAAATATCTGTGTAATGCTGGCTTGCCTTGGAATAAGATCGGTTTCCTAAAAACTCTTGTGAGCATCTTTGAGTAACTTCCATAAATAGAGGAATCTGGAGAATAAAAAGCTCTCTCTCCCACTCTCCCTCTCTCTCTCTCTCTCTCTCTCTCTCTCTCTCTCTCTCTCTCTCTCTCTTCTCTCTCCCCCCCCCTCACTGCCTCCCTCCCTCCCTCTGTCTCTCTGAGTCTTCTCTTACCCTTCACTAAAGGTCCTCATCTCAGCCTGAAGCAGTGGTCTTTCAGCTGAGGTGACTTTGCACAAAAGCAGATATTTGGTGTTGTCCAGAAACATTTCTTATCGTCACCTGAGGGGCCAGGCGGAGGGCTGCTCCCAGCTCCCAATGGGTAGGGGCCAGGGATGCAGGGCACAGGATGCCCCTCAAGGCATGCCAGCCCCAAATATCCATAGTTCGGAGACTGAGAAACAATGGCCTAGAGGTATCAATGGGGTGAGGGTGGTATTGGCCCACAGACAAGTAGAATATTTTCATAATTGGACTCCAAGGGCCCTTTGAAACCCACATAAGCTGGCAACCTTACAGACCAACAATTGCAGTAAAGAAATCCAGTTTTCAAATTGGATGAGTGAAGAAAGCTCAGAGAGGATTGCTTTATTATTCGCCCCACCCCTTCCCCCAAGTAACAGTTCCAAAAGCATTGTAGTAAACAGTCAGATGCTACCTTGGTATTCTTTATCCCATCCCATCCCTTTGGGTATTTTGCTTTGTTCTTCTCCCTCTCCAAACCCTCATTCCAGACTCCAGTTAACTGTCAGGTCCCAGGTCTCCTTTTAGGGAAGTTATTTTGTGGATCATAATGGGGTTTTTGTCATCTGCAAGCTCGAGGGAACTTCAGTGTGATTTTACTTTCACACACCAACAGTCACAGTGAATGCCTTTCTCTCTTGAAAATCACACAGCAAGTTTCTATCCCCCATCCAGTCCTCTGTCCCACCTGCCAGAGCTCTGCACTGACTGTGCCGGTGACCCTAGTGGTCTTCAGGCTGCCACCAGAGGGTGGAACAGTGTCTGCTCACAGTAAACCCACTTGAGTGGGGGTTAGTGCAACTAAAATTTCAGCCAGTGTCAGAGGCTTTCAAAGTACAACTGTGCAGTGTTAGGAACGTCAGTTATATTCGTAGGAACCAAACACATAACTTTAAGCAAATAAGCACCATTTAGCAAAATTACCTGTGAATGCCCTTCCAACAAACAGAATGCAAGAGAAAAAAGGGAATGACCCATATAATTAACCTGTAAAAAATAGCAAGGACCCATATAATTAACCTGTACAAAGTGACACACAATATACTTTTAACAGTAAGAATCATAGAATGTCGCCCTGCTCAGATGGGCTACATGACAGACTCTCCTTAGGGTTTTTTCTTTTTTCCTCTCTCTTGCTTTCTTTTGGTGATGAAGGAATGAAAGACAGAGTTGGGCACACTCATCTAGGGAAGCTGTCAAAGTCAGAACTGGAAACAGAATGAGTCTTCCTCCACAAGAATAAAAGGCCCAAAACACAAGACTATGCTGTTGCCAGGCAGACTTCCGGTGCTTCTTTTTCTCCCTTTTTCTCTCTTAGCCCAAATTCCCAGCTCTTTGGATAAACTATTTTGGAAATTAGAAAACTTTTTAAAATGCAAATAATGCCTTTAAAAAAAAGTCGTAAACACCCACGACATTTTTATGTGTAGTGACTTGACGCCAGCCATGAATATTCATGGGTGTATTGGGATCTATAAATGTCATTCGTATATTCATATACATTCGTATACCAGATTTCCAAATCTAGTTGTTTTTATTCACCTCCCAGGACAGGAGTGCATCTGACATTTTGACAGCATAGTAGCCACCGTGCAGTTCCATCATGGGAATTTGAATTATGGACAGGCTTATGGTGATGGTAAAAATGTATTTCTTGATGGTTTCTTTCCAGTCATGTAAAAGAGAAGCAGTCAGTACTTTTCTGCAGAATTGCTTCTCTCCCCCTGCTCTGCAGAGGGGCCCTGGCACAGGGCATAGTTAGAGCTGCTGATAGATTCGTCTCTGCAAACCATATTCTGTGCTTTCTGTAATCATACCTAAAATATGTAAGTAAGGCACACAACCCAATTTAATTTCATCTTCATCTTCAGACTTGAAAATAAGTGTTATTTCTTGGCAAGTGTATTTGGCAAGTTTTCTACTTAAACCGCATATATGATATGATACCAATCTTTTAAAATCGTGTGTGTGTGCTTACAGACAAAAAGTCTATATGAATGCTTAGCAAGATGTTAACAGTGGTTTTCTTTCATTGGCAGGGCTTTCCTTTATATTTGTGTGTATTTTTTGAAAAGCTTATTTATTTCTTTAGTACTCAGAAAAAGTATGTATTAAGAATAAAATGATTATGTAAAAACTTCTCAGATGACACTTTGTCCTTCTGATTCACTGGAATTTGCATAGTTCTATTTATTCAACAAATATTTTTGGAAGACTTGCCATGTTCAAGGCCCAGTGCTAATAGCTGTTTGATGAATACTTTTACTATGTCACAGAGATGAAGCCTGTAAGTTAACAGAGGTGCCTGTTATGTGCTCAGAGCTACCTGCTGTAAGCTCAGGGTCCATTGGAACACAAAACAATGTCCTTGTCTTCAGGAGCTTATATACCATCCACACATAAAGCAAACATAAATAACAGTGATGTGTGCTGTGAAGGAGATACTCTTGGGTAATGTCATAGATGGTGACTGGGACAGTGTGGTTGCCCTAACTGGGGTGGTCAGGGAAGGGGTCGCTCAGGAGGTCACATCTGGGTTGAGGCTGGAATCTTAGGAGGAACCTTGATGAAGACAGGACCTTGAACAGAAGGAGTAACAAGAGGAAAAGACCAAGATGCAGGTAAGTTTGGTGTATTCAAGGAGCAAAAACAAAGACAGACAGGGAGCAGAGAAGGAAGAGAACTAAGCAGAAACTCATTGTGCAGCCTTCAGAAGAGGAGAAAGTGCTTAGATTTGCTTCTCATCACTATGAAAAGTCGTTGGTAAGTTATTGGTAGAGAGGTGGCATTCCCTGGCTTACATTTGCTAAAGACCCTGCTTGCTGTGAGTCACTAGTAGATTTGAGGAGACAAAAAATGTACACAGGGACGTCAGTCAGGATGTTGTTGAGGATGCAGCTAGAAGCCACCTCAGAAAAAGGACAACAAAGAGGGGAGAAACTAAAAACTTTAAATTGGGAAATTGATTTAGGGCAAAAACAGCAGAGGAGCTTCTGATCTTCCATTAGGCAGCCACTGTTATCTTTCAGTTTTTGTCTTCTGCAGTATAGCTGAGATTGCTCTCAGTATCTGTCCTCCCTTTCTTCCTATAATAGAGCTTCCCATGTTCAGGCTACACACAGGGCCATTCAATTAGACTATATTTCCTAGCTTTTCTGGCCACCAGGAGTGACCTTCTGCCTAAATTCAGACCAATGGACATAAAAAGAAGTAATGTGTACAGCTTCTAGGTTTCCTCAAGGACACAAATACAAGAGAGAAGGCGTCACTCTTCCCTTGGGCTGGAACTCAGGGCATCCACTGAGCTCTGACCAGAATGTCACCCTTGAGCCTAGTGGAGCAGCCAGATAGAGGGACTTGCTTCCCCAGGTGACCTCGGGGACAGAGGCCTCTGCCTGGCCACCAGTGCTCATCTTCCATCTATCTTCCATGAGAAAAATTAACTTCTTTCTTCTTCGAGTCCTGCTGGGGTCTGGGGTCTTTCAGTTAGATCCATTGCCCAATACCCCGGATTATTTGAGGAAGCCCAGGGAGGCATTGAAGCAGAGAAGGCAGGGCATGGCAAATGTCTTTGTGATTGATCAGCAGTTTTAATAAGAGAAAGGAACAGTTCTCTCTGCAGTGCCTCCCTGCCTGAGGTGGGAAGAAGGCATAACCAAGAGACAAAAGCAACCTAAACTCCAACCACCAAGTCAGAAGCCCAGAAACACACCTAAGCCCTGCGGGAGTTCTGACCCTCAATAAGATTTAAGGTGCTTAGTGAAGGAATATTCCAATCATGAACTCTGTATAATGTTCAGTTTGTGATTTGCTAATAAAGAAGAGACAGGAAGATAACAGATTTGTTTTCTTTACCAGTTATTTTTAAGAGACTTTACATTTTGGATTAATTAGTCTTAATGAATAGTATGTCCTCCCTATACATATAGAAAAAATACCAATCTCTAAGTCAATCAAACATATTTACACACTCGGTTACACACTCAGCCTTGACCCCATTGGTGTTGGGGGACTGAGCCATCTAGTCTCATCTGATGACACTGTTCTTAAACTGGAAGCCTTACCAACGAAAACAAAAGGTCTCTCAAGGTTAAATAGGGAGAAATGGAGGCAAAGGACAGTTTTTGTATAGCAATAGTAGGTGAAGCAACCACACATGCATGATAAAATAAATTAAGTCTTACTAAACATTACCAGAGGTAAGAAAATAATCTATAAATACAGGGAAACACTGCCTCTCTTATATGGTTTTTGTGAGGATTAAAAAACAAAATGTATGTGAAGCAGCCAGCAAATTTATGTTGTTAGTTTCTCCTTTCCTGTACTTAGTCAAGGATTCAGCTTTCAAATTTCAAAATACTTTGAAATCTGCCTTGGAGCCCTGAAAAAATAATCAAATGGTCATTCCTAGTAGTCAGATAACTTGGCTTTTCTACATCACTAAGTGTAGAGATGGGGTGAAGGGTGGAGAGAAGGGAGACTGACATTTGTGGGTCAGTCACCTTGTGTACACTTTACATGGGTTGTTTCCTTGGTCCTCATAACTCGGTGAAGTGGCACCATCTTCCCTATTTTAACAGTAAAGAAGCTGAGTCTCAACAGAGGTTAAATTCTTTACACAGTCATGGGACTATTAAGTGGTTGTTAACAGCAGAGCTGAAATTCAAGCCCAGGCCTTCCACGCTGGAGAGGCCTGAGCCTCGTGGTGTGTGAAATTTGAGTGCTATGTGGCATTCGTACACATAGTATGGGCTCTACAGCCATTTTCCACTTTCGATTTTCCTTTTTAATTCCAAGAAAAATTAAGCATTTCCTTCTTTGTGTTCCCACCTAGCATCCTGCACACACATCCCCTTGTAGAATAATTGTTGGTGTGTAGGCCTCCTCACGGATGCCCCTACTAGACTGCTAGCTTTCTGCAGGCAAACACCTGAGAGCTGCGTATTCTCAAGTGCCAAGTACACTACCTGCAGATCACAGGCACTCAGGAGTTATTTACTGAATCATGTACCACCAGTTCCCTTAGAGAAGTGATGTGTCACGGTGCAATTGCTGAAAGTTAGCCATGACAGTTTCCAGGTGTCTCTTGAGCGGTCTTCAGGTTCCAGACCTTAAGCCTCATGAGGTTTCCATGAACAGTGGCAATGACATGTATCCGAAGGCAAGTGAACTGTATCAGAACTGTCACGCACCAACTAATATAAGCAAAGACCTTTGGAGGTCATACTTTTTGTAACCACAGAAACCTTAATTAGTACGTTTAAAAAAAAAAAAACCTCTTCCACTCTGTGTGGCTTTGAGTGCTTGAAAAGGCTCTGAAAGGTCACATCACACACACACACACACACACACACACACACACACACACACTGCAAGCTAACATTATCCCTCTAGTACCAGGAACTTCCTGACCTGCAATCTCCCTGCGTGGAAGCTGAATCACAATAGTAAACAGAAGAGGAGCTTTTACAACAAAGTCTTTAAATACATTCATAGCTGTAGGCAACAATACTGGATTCAATTAGGCAACCCTGACTTATTGCAGTCTTGACTGTAATTAGTTCCATTGTTTCACCAGCAAGCACAGGTCATAGAGGGGCATACTCTCCCATAGGTAATCACTCCCTGGACCTACAAGTATGATTGGCAACTGGTAAAAATATATAAAATCTCCTCCCGTGTGTGGTAACACAAGGAGGACAAATAGTGCTGAACTACTCATTTCTATCTTTGCCAAAATGTTCTTAGTATAATCTTGCTGAGCCCATCAAAGCGTATAATAGAGTTATCACTAAGAGTGAGTGGGCAACATAGGCAGAAAGTAGAATGAAAACGAGATCATCCTGTAGGGCTCTGTGTTACGGTTGTTGTTTTACAATCTAGATTATTTTTCAGTGGTGATAGTATCAAGAACTATTAAAAAATCTGATGTTTTATGGACTCCAGTAAAACAAATTAAATGGACAGAAATAGGAGGGAAAGGATGGTTTATTACAGCCATAGCAGTTAAATCAACCAGACTGGCCTAATTGCCAGGTAAGAAAAAAATAAAAGCGTCATGTCCAGGAATAGTTTGAGCAGAGTCCTACATTTTCAAAATAAGTCTACATAATTCTCTACCTATCACATACTAATCATTACCCAAGAGGCAACTAAGAGAAAATGATCCTTTTCTGAGGAGAGTTGTGTTCAATAATCAAATTAAGGTGTGTGGATCCGGAGGAGATAAGAGATTGGAACTGGAAATATTACTGAGGAGCCATTTGTAGTAGTCAGCTTTCTACCTACTCAAAAAAATATCTGACACTCACAATTTAAAGGAGGAGAGTTTCATTTTGGTTCATGGTTTTATAGGGTTTAGTCCATGACTGGCTGGTTTCAAGGCAGAAGCATCATAGTGGAAGGGCACAGTAGAAGCAAGCTGCTCAAGCCATGGCAGCCAGGAATCAGAGAAAAAAAGGAGGAGCTGAGGACAAGAATACTCCCTTCCAGGTCATGACCCCAGTGACCAGGCCTCCTTTCCTACTAGCACTTTCAGCTATCAGCTGATCAAAGTATGAATCCCCTGTTGAGCTCAGTGCTCCCATGACCCATGATTGAATACAAAAGTCCCACCTCTGAACACATGAGACTTTGGGGGATGTTTTAGATCTAAAATATTAAACCAGGGCCTGGTGATTTGGCTCAGTGGTTCCAGTGCCTGCCTTGCAAGCACAAGGTCCTGAGTTTGATCCCTGGTACCAAAATAAATAAATAAATAAAATAAAATATTACACCATTCCAGTGTTTCAATATACCTGATGCCCATGGATGGCAGGGAGCATGGAAGTTTCATCAAATACCTTGACTGTCAGCCCACTGTTGAGTGGATTTTGTGCTTAAAAATACAAAAGCATACTATTGGCAGACTGCAAATGGTGCCAATGGCCAAAAACATGGATTTGTTTCAAGAGCCCCAGTGGTATGGCCAGAGTTCATTGATCACAGAGAACAAAAACACCATAACCTGGGAAAATTTCTATAGCAATGAGCTTCTCCATATCCCTGAGAGGGAATCAAGAGTCAACTGTAGTCAATCTCCATAGTGGACAGGGTCAGTGCCCCACGTGATGTGTCCTCTCTCATTGCAAGACAAACAGCCCAACTCTTGGTGGTAGTTGGATATCTGGCATGTACCAGCAGTCTCTGCATCAAGAACACTGGCACCTTTGTCCCCACCTGTGACAGTAGATGTTTCCCCATCTGGTGCTGTGATGGAGCCAGACAGCAATGGTGACAAGCTTGGTAGTACTGGCTTAATCATGAGCATGTAGACTCCTAGCATGGGCTTTGTCTGAATAGTTCCAACAGCACTTATAATTACTATAGTTTGCAGCCGTAAACCATGGCCTTTCAACCTACTGATCTTTTAAGTGACACACCAAGCAGCTTGACCATTGGCAACAGCCCAAGAATCAGTGAGGATGCTACTGGCCAGAGCTGTGAGACCAGCCTTGAGTTCTGCCCAGTGAGCAAAGCAACCTCATGCATTTGTATTTTGCTTTGCTGGCACTGAAGTTGGGCAGCCACAGTAGCCCAGTGATTACCAGGAGGTTTTAACTTGACAAAATAATGAAATGTAGGCATTTAGGGAAATGGCTTGTAGCTGAGGGCCCTACAAAGCCAGTGACTTTGCTTCCATTGGCAGAGTGAGTATTTGTGTTAACCAGCTTCCCATCCCTGTGACAAAATACCTGAGAAAATCAACTTAAAGGAAGAAAGATTTATTTTGGCTTATGGTTTCAGAGGTTGTAGTCCATTGCCACTTGGCTCCATTGTTTCTGGGCCTATGCTAAGATGGAGCATCATGGTGGAGCAGAGCTGCCCACCTCATGACAGCCAAGAAGCAGAGAGAGAGAGAGAGAGAGAGAGAGAGAGAGAGAGAAGGAGAGGAAAGAGCCAGGGACAAAATATACCTTTCAAAGGCACCCCCAGGGACCTGCTGACCCTACAGAAAAAAAATCAAATCAACTAGGCCCCACTTCCTAAAAAGTTCCCTGTCTTCCCAGGACTGCCACCAGCTGGAGACCAAGCCCTCACCACAGGAGCCTTTGGGGGAGTCCATTCCAGACCTACTCTGCAACAGTGGACCTCTTATATATGAGGCTAATCTGGTTGTGTTCTTTCAGTTATTCTTTTTTTTGGGGTACCAGGGATCGAACTGGGGTCCTTGGCTTGCAAGGCAGGCGGCGGAACCACTGAGCTATATCCCTGGCCCAAGCTGGTTGTGTTCTTGAAAGTACCATTTCTATCCGGCTAGTGAAGTTGTTTCATTCCTCATTTGTTAGTTACTGAATCCAAGTTGACTCACCTTAAAATAGAAATATCATAGCAGAAAGTCACAAGGCTTTCATGTGTCAGGCATTCAGTTTTGACAAGAGCACAATAGTAAGCTAATAGCTACTTTTTCAAAAAGGGTGTTCCTGGTAGCTGAATCAGGGAGGTAATGAGTCCAAAATCTCATGAAAAGAGCCTTTGGATGGAGACTGTCTCCCCTTTACCAGGGATTCCAATCAACAAATCATCAATCACAGAGACTTGTAGCTCAAAGGGGTCATGAGAGCTACGGGACTCCAAAGTAGAGAGTGTTTTAGTTTGCTTTGAAGGCTTCAAAGGCAGCTTGTTGGTTTGAGTCCCATTTGAAGAATGATGAGTTTCAAATTAGCCCAAAGAAAAACTTAAATAGAATTCCCCGCATGAGTCACATACTGTTTCTAGTAGTCAGAGTCCAATATGGCCCTCCTTTTTGGTGGTGAGGGTTACAGAGACAGTAGTTTTTCCTTGAATACCCATGAAATCAAGTCTTCTGAATCCAACTACATAGTTCCAAGAAACCTTGATTGCCCAACAGGTCCCTGAGTTTGTTAGGGTTTATCAAACACTTCTCATAATAGAAGAATGGTACTACTGCAGTTAGGGTGATTAAAGCCAGGATTTTGATTGATGATTGAGAAGAAATCATCTATGTTTTGACAGAAGAGTCCAGGCATCCCCTAAATCCTGATGCACACACTGGCAACCACATTCTGTTATTGACCCCCATAGCACCAACTGTTTTAGACATTGTGACTGCAACTAAATCCGTTTTGCAGACTGGTAGCTCACCAAACCACTGCTCTTAAAGATGTAGGCTCAATCGCAAGGCCTCCAGGATAGAGTTTTAGTGCTCCTCCAGGGGTATCTAAACTCCCCAGGCACTAGTAACATTTATGTGTCCCATTAGCATTCTCCACCTGCAGCTCTTCTCAGGAGAATCCTTCCTGCCACTTACAGGACAGGCAAGTGCAAGCATCAGATCCTATTCAGGTTGAAATGTAGAAGCAGCAACAATAAAACATTGGATTAACTTGAAGGGTCGCACTCAAAAAGCTAGCTTCCTTTTCCCACTATGAATCTTGCCCAAAGCCCATTAGCTGAATCTGCATGCCTTTTCCTTCCATGGGGCTAGGTGGGTTTGGGTAGTCAATGGAGTCCTAAAAATTTGATTTCCTTCTCTCTCCAGTGTTCTCAACATACTGAGATGGATGTGTATGGTCTTTAATCTCCCTTAAAGACAGGTAGATCTTAGTTGCATTTCTAATCATTTCTTCTTAAAATAAATGAACTCAGGGGAGTGGAGAGGAGAGGGAGAGGGAGAGGGAGAGAGACAGAGTGGGGGGAGAGGGAGAGAGAGAGGAAGAGACAGAGACAGACAGAGACAGAATGAGAATGGGAATGAATATAAATTTGTTAATGGCCTGGATCCTAGCCAATGTCTCATCTATGGTTTCCCACAGGAGTTTTTCTTTCTGGGAAATCTCCCTAAGAAGGCCAAGCTCCCTTTTAGCAGGCACAACTCACTGCAAAAAATATATATATTCTGAGACCTTTCTTTGTCATCTGCAAATGAATTTATCATCAGCACTATGATTTCTGTAGGGGCTGAGCTATCAGAAAGCCCAGCTCTGCTGTTCTTCCTTAATAAGCATTGCATATCCACCCCCTCATCTCCTAAGCAAACCAACCACAGTTTTAATGATTTGCCTGGTTTTTGCCCATGGTAGTAGCAAAGTTTCCTCCTTTCATGCTTACTCTAGATGAGTATCTCTGTAACCTGTCTGGAGGAGGGTGGAGCCAGCCAGGAAGAATCTTAATACTGGCTTTGGCAATGTAGATTTGAGGTTGACCTCTCCATTGGTGAGGAATTTCCCCAACCCAGAGGAGAGATAGCAACAAGCAGGGCACTGTTCAGGCAACTCTCTCTGCCCTGCTTCCTGATACTTAACCTGCAGTCACCTTCCCCTTCCTCCTTATTAGCAGGCAATAAAGTAGAAGACAGTTTATTTCCTCTTTGTCTATACAGTTTGGTCAATTCACTTCTTTTTTTTTCCCCATTAAATTTGTTGGTACATTTTAGGTATATAATACAGTTACATTCATCATTGGGATCTTGTACCTTTACATGATGTATCTTGGTTCTTATTTTTTTTCCCTTCCCCTGCCCTCCCTTCACCCCCTCCACTCTTCCCTATTTGCAAAGACTTTGTTTCCATTTTTTTCCTTTTCTCATGTTTTTTCTTTTCCCTTTTTTCCTTTCCCCTACCTCTCCCACTTCCCCTGCTCCTTTAGAGCTTTTCTTCCTGTTACACAATATCAATTATACATTTTTTAAATTACAATATCAAGATCTAGGAGACATTACCACAGATTTTACAGAATTTAAAAGGATATAGAAAGCATATTACAAAAATCTTTTTGGAAATAAATTTGACAACTTCTAAGAAGTACCTTGGAAGACAAATTATTGAAACTAACTCTGGAGGAAATATAAAATTTGAATAGCACCGATTAAAGAAAGTATATTCCTAGCTTGAAAACCTACCTATATGACAACAGCAGGCTCATATACATTTTAACTGATAAATTATATCAAACAACTAAAGCAGAAAAAAGAAGGAACACTTCTCCCCTCATTTTAGGAACTAAACATTGTGCTAATCCTAAAACTGGATAAAGATAATAGAAGAAAAAAGTATGAACATAGATAGAAATTTGTTTAACAAAACAAACTATTAGAAGTCAGGTCTGGCAGGATGTAGAAAGTGGTTTTGTTATAGGGATGGCAGTGTTGGTTCAGCATTGGAAGATCCACCCCCAAAAGTCATCATTTTAACAGAGGAAAGGAAAAAGCCATATGATCCTGTCACTAGTTGGAGAAAAAGTATTGGACTAAATTCTACAGCTGTTCATGGTAAAAGCTATCAGGAGACTAGAAGTGGAACAGAACCTTCTCAACAGATTAAAGACATGTACTCCATACTTCCAGTGAGAATGCCTTATATGAATGGAGAAGATACAATGCTTTCTCCTTAAGGTGGGCAACAAGGGCAGATATGCTTACTCTTTTTTTTTTTTTTTTTTGGTACACAGGATCGAATTCAGGTCCTGCACTTGCACAGCAGGCAGCGAAACCACTGAGCTAAATCCCCGGCCCTTGATATGCTTACTCTTTATCTGTCCATTAAACTTGGAAACCTAGTCCCCACCAAAATAGTCTGGCAATAAAATGACACAATTAGGATAGGATTGGCAAGGTAGAAGCAAAATCTTTATATGTAGATGAAATGATCATCTACAGAGAAAATACTAAGAAATCCCTAGGAGCCCCAAGAACTTGTATTTTAATTTAGCAGGATTAGAAAACACAAGGTATATATAAAAATTCAGGTCTGTGTATACTTGCTATAAATGAAGAATTGGATATTGAAATTTAAAAGTTATGTAAGAGTACAAAGGGCCTAGAAAAGTTAAAAAAAACAAAAAAAAAAACCAAAAAACAAAAACAGTGTTGGAAGACGTTTAGTACCTAATTTTAAGACTTCTTCTAAAGCTACAGTAATCAAGGCAGTGTTGGTGTAAGGAAAGACATATAGATCATTTGAATAAAACAGAGGATCTAGAAATAGGACCACACATATATGGTCCACTGAATTTTGAAAGATTATTTAACATTAGCATTTTATAGAATATAAACTCAATTCAAGAGCTGAGGAAGAGATAGTGTTTTCAGCAAATAGCACTAGAACACCTGGTATCCATATATAAAAAATTAACCTCAACCCATTATTTCCATACATGAAAATAACTTGAAGAGATCTATGAACCTAAATATCAAAGCCTAAAAGTATAAAAGTTTAAGAAGAAATTATAAGGGAAAATGTTTATGAATTCAGGGTAGGCAAGAACTACCTAGGATACAAAAGATATGATATATAAAAGAAAAAATTGATAAATGAGATTCCATCAAAATTTAGAACTTTAAATGAAATCATTAAAATGAAAAGTAGTCCTTAAACAGACCATATTTACAATGCATATAACCCATGACCAGAATATATAAAGAATTCTTAGAGCTCATTAATAGACAACCCAATTAAAAAGTAGACATAAGAAGATGATAAATATCCAGTATAGCACAAAGAAAGGTGTGCAACTCTAGAATCAGAAAAATTCTAATCAGTACAATAACAAGATTGAATTATACACTCACTAGGGAGATGAAGTTAAAAGTTTTAAAAGCCTTGTGATGACTTTTTCTTTTTGTTGGATTCTCCTCCTTTGCATTTAATTTGTCATGCCCAGTGGATTTATTCTGCTGGGCTTCCTGGGGTTGTGATTCTCATTGTCTTTTCCTAGGGTATTGTCTAAAATTTTTTGGAGTGCCAGTTTGGTATTCATGAAGTTCCTGAGGTGCTCTTTATCATGAAAGATAATTTCTTATTTCTCCATCAATTTTGAATGATAGTTTTGCAAGGTACATCAATCTGGGTTGGAGGCTGTTTTCCTTTAGGGCTTGAAATACATCACTCCAAGCTCTTCTTGCTTTGAGGGTTTGCGTTGAGAAGTCTGCTATGATTCTGATGGGCTTTCCTTTGTATGTGATTTGTTTCTTTTCTCTCACTGCTTATAGAATTTTGTTCTTCTGTTGGATTTCTGGAATCCTAACTATTTTATGCCTATGTGTAGATTTTTTTTGATCAAGGCTACCTGGACTCCTATATGCCTCACTTATCTGTATGTCAAGTTCTTTTCCCCTGCTTGGGAAGTTTTCTGCCATCACTTCTGTGAACAGCTTTTTTATGTCATCTGCACTCTCTCCTCTTTCATCATTGACTCCACTCAGTCTTATGTTATTCTTCTTTGCATCATCTAGCAGCTGCTGATTTGATTTCTCATGTTCCTTTACAATTTTAAAGCAATTTTTCCTTTCCCAGTCACTAATTGCAATCTTTTCTTCTATATCTGAAATTCTGTCCTCACATTGGTTCATTCTGCTATGCAGACTTTCAGTGGAGTTTTTAATCTCCTGGAAATCTGTTTGCATCTGTTTTATGGATTCCATTTATTTCCTATGTTGGGATTCCATCATGTTCCTCAGATCCTCTATTTTTTTTTATCTGTGTCCTCTCTAGATTTATTAATCATGTCTTGCACCATGAGCAAAATCTTTGCTGTTATCTGAGTAATTATTTCTGATTTCATTTTTCCCAGGTCCTCTTTTGTTGCCAGTTCAGAGAGTCCAGGTGGTTGAGTATCAGATTGTTCCATCTTGTTTCCCTTTGGGGTTACTTTAGGTGATCCAGAAGTCTGTTTTTGAGGCTTGTTTATGTGTCTTCTCATTTCTACAGTGGGGGGGGGAGGGTGCTTCTGGTGCCCTTCTCTGCCCTAGGAGCTTGGGATGGTGGCAGGGGAGCTTCCTTCTGGGTGCTGGGACTGGCTCACCTTCTCTGCCCTAGGAACTTGGGATGGCAGCTGGGGAGCTCCAATTCACTTCTGATTCCCATGAACTTTCCCTAAATCCTGTTCATTGGCCTGTTCACTGGCCTCCTTCTCCCTCTTCTAGAAAG
Organism: Heterocephalus glaber; assembly: GCF_053883595.1. NCBI lineage: Eukaryota > Metazoa > Chordata > Mammalia > Rodentia > Bathyergidae > Heterocephalus > Heterocephalus glaber. The sequence goes on along the minus strand of NW_028258211.1, from coordinate 503,848 downwards.
CTATGTCTCGGTAAGCATCTCACTGTCAAAAAGCAAAAAGTTAGCCAGTGGTTTTAAGGATACTGGTAGAAAAAATCTAGCTCCTTAGATAAGAAATGAAGAACACTTTTATTACTCACATCAATAGTTACATCTAGAGTAGCAGTGTTTTTGCCTCTGTTCCCCAGTCCCAGTTCCAGTAGGGTTATACAAAAGGATAGGGTGACATCAGCCCATCCAGTAGGTTGAGTTACTGAAGGAGAATCTGAACTTAGGGGACCCAAATTTTTTATAATAGAAGAATGCTTGCCCTCTGCTTCAGAGAGAGAGATAGTACCTCTAATTTTCAAGTGTCTTTGCCTTAATAAATATCCATTAAAAGGAGCAAACAGCAAGTCAGTGCTTTGCTCACGAGGTGTACAGAAATGTGACAGATCCATGGAGAAGGGTCTCCATTAGGACAGAGAAATGTCTAGGAACACTGGGAATGGCACTCAGATACCAGTGACAGGGTGTTGAATCACCATCTCATGAGATTATGTATATGATGTGCATGGGGTTTTGGGGAGTTTATGGTTATGTAAATGAATGTCTAACTCGACATAAGAAGTTAAAACAAAAGTCCCCACAAGAGGAGGAAGGTTGGAGATGTGACTTAGTGGTACATGCACAGTGCCCTGGGTTTGGGTCTTCAGCACTGCAAACAAATAGGAGGAATAATCTGAGAATTTCCATCTCAGAAGGGAAAATTGATCTCAAGGCATGCTTTTTAAACACACACACACACACACACACACACACACACACACAAACTACATTAAATTCAAGGATTGTTGGTAATTATTGAATCAGAATGGTGAGTATCTAGGAGTTTCTTTTACTAGTCACTTTATTTTTATGTATTTAAAATGTTTATAATAAAAATTTAAAATATTTTTAATTAAATAACTTGAAACAGTTCTCCATTGAAAAGAAGGCACATAGGATAAGAACATCTATTGGTTGCAGTTGATATAAAAAATTTCTACCCCATAAGATCTCTACTAAAAAAGGAAGAAAAATATACAAGCATTTAAATCTATAGATAATTGAAATTTTAGTTTTAGAAATTGTAGATATATTTTAAATATGGGGGAAAGACCTGGGCTGAAAGAAAAGTGGACAATCACATTAAATTTCATTGAATGACAACTGCTGTGTCCAACATACTAGAAGGATCTAGTGCATAAACCAAGGATCCCTGAAGTTCCAATGTCCACTGAGAGCACAAGGATGATGTAGATCTTGAAAGTATTTATAACAGAGACTGCTGGATGACTTTAAGAGAACCTAGCCATCATTGAGAATCAACCAGGTGTCAGGCTCTGTGGTAGGTAAGGGTATCTAAAAAGGGAATATGGTTAGAATTTTTAAACTTGTGATCTTCAGTATTTTCTGCAATGTATTATCCATATATTGTTGATAGTTCTTACATTATTTAGGACTTGAGTGCATTTTTGGAAAGGAAATATAGAACGAAATCTGAAAGGTGACAGACACTTTGGTACAGTCTTGAAATGATGAAGATTAAATGAGGAAATATCACATCAAGCTTAGAAAATGTGTAGGAAAATTTTCTGACAACCTCCTACATGGACAATAAGCAAACAATTTAGGGCAGATTAACCTAAACTCTGATTATAAAACCATCATCTCCAGATTATCCACCCAAAGCCCTACAAGTGACTTGTTGCTCTTGCTCCCATTTCATAGCTACCCCTAAACCCGCAGCCTGCTGGTTGCATACCACTGCATCTGAAAGGGCCCAGGGAGAGGTAGGGGGTGGGGCTGCCCTTCAGCCCAAGCACCACATAGCTAGAGAAGCAGAGAAGGGTCAATGGGCTCTAAGGAAGGCATTAACAGAACCAAGAAGGTCCCTATAATGGTTAATCTTGGTTGTCAATTTGACTGGGTGGAGAAATGCCTAGAAAATTAGAAGAGCTCACTTCTGGGTGTGTCGGTGAGGTTGTTTCCAGAGACCATTGGCATGGAGGCCAGAAAACTGAGAGGGAGACCCGCCCTGAATGTTCTCATGTTCTCTCTCTCCCCTACCCCTTTACCCTTTACCCTCCCCCTCTCTCTTCCCCTCCTCCCTCTCCTTTCCGCTCCCCCTCTCCCTCTCTTTACTGGCTGCCTTGAGGTGAGCAGTTTTTGTCCACCACACACTTCTAATGGCATGAGACCAGTTTACCATGGGCTAGAAACTCTAAATCCATGAGCCAAAAAAAATTTTCACCTTTATGTCATTATTCCCAAGTTTCTGCCCCAGCAATGGAAAGCTGACTGATACCATCCCTTAGCGGATGACCGCTGGGGAAGGATAATATTAATATCATTAAAATCTTTGAGTGACCTTCATGATGGGGCCCAGAGCTGTGTATACCATTGTACTAGCTGTACCCTGCAAGGACACCAGCCAAGGGCATGAACTGGGGTGGAAGTGCCAGGCTGGCTTTCTAGCCATGCACCCAGCTCAGGGCTGTCTGCCTGGAAGAGGGAGCCCCCTTACTACAGCAATGCCTGGGGAGGGCACCATGTCCTATCTGCATAAGGCCTAATAACTGCAGCCCTGAAGTGAAAACATCCTCAAATCCTGGAATGCTAAAACTCAGGGGCATCCATTGAAATTCTATGAAAGTGGTTTAAAGATAAATAAAAGATGGCATTACTTTATACAGTGGGTAGTAAACATATGGAACTCATTATCCTCAAGATGTTGCATAGTCCACAAATATAAATAGGATAAAGAAAGATTTAGATAAATTCATGCTTGCTAGATTCACACGAGCTGCTAGAGCATTGTTAGAAACACAGAGGGAGCATCTCCAAATGCTTTCAGGAAAAACACCAGGTTTGTCTTCAGAGAGCCCCATGGTTCCAGGGCCATGAACTAAGCACAGAAAATGTCTAGCTTTCTTGGAGAAATCAACAGCCACAATGACTACATTTTCTAAATAAGTGAGGGTTAAACTACTATATTGTATGGATTTGATTTATATAAGCAAATTGTATAAAATTAATTCCTCAGTGCTGGCACGGACTTTTATGTGGTCTTGAACTGAGCTAGCTAGCCTTAACCTTTCCCTGAGAACTTTATGTGGTCTTGAACTGAGCTAGCTAAACTTAACCTTTCCCTGAGAACTCGGAATTCTCATGAACACCATCATTGTACTGGCCTGTAGAGGAGTGGTTTCTTAGAGTACAGGGTGTTAACTGAGACATGTGGCACTATTTGACTATAACCTGGTTCCAGGGAGCAATGGTGGGTTTTTTTCTTTCATTTCTTCATTGTTTGAGCTTACTTCAATAAAATATTTGGTCTTCTCCTGGGATATTCAAGACCCTGTTTTCACTATTGTGAATGGGCTTATAGGAAAAAAAACCCTTTCACTCCCAATGTGCTATTCTCCCTCTTGGACCTCAGGGAAAAGTACCCTGCTCTCTTTTTTGTCCTGTCATCTCGATGTGAATCAAACCTACCCTTACCTTGCCACAGGCGCCAGAGAACAGGCTGCACTTTTACTCAGCTTACCAGAAGGTTGTGGGATGACAGAAGAGAAGCACATTTTGATGCTACTGCTAGATGCTGACCAAGGAACCCGGGAGGCCAAACCCACTCCGAGTCCTGCCGAGGACATGCCTAGTTGGGCCCCATCCTTGTCCAGCTCAATCTAACTCCAGAACTGGGCCAAAGATATCTACAACTCCAAGTACAAGCTCATGACAAGTGTTCAGAGATGGAAGGAGATTCTCCTCTCTCTAGGCAAAGGCCCACTTCTCCAATCATCGTGTATTGACACCAGCACTGCATTACTCTTCCCCAAAGGACGGACCAGCAGAATCAAGAACTTGTCCCCCAGTGCCTGGGAGCACAATACATCAAGGCAAATAATATTCCATTGAGCTTAGCTATAAAAGAATGGAATCTTGTCACTTGGAATAACATAGATGAATCTGGAGGACATTATGTTAAGTGAGATGAGTCAGGCAAGGAAAGACAAGTATCACAAGTTCTCACTTCTATGTGTGGAAGCTAAACAGGGCAGCATGGAGGAGCTCTGCTCTGTCCAACCCACACCTTGCCCACCAGCGACCAGCTTAGCTACCTGGTTTCACACTACAGACAGACAGGGGGTCATAAAGGCCATTGTCCTGAGCTCCAGAAGATAGGGCAGAAGTGAACAACAGAAAGAGGGCCTCTCTCAGGCTCCTTGATGAAAACTGAAGCCCAGTAGAAAAGTGAAGAGAATCTCTGCAATAAAGGCACACCAGACCACCATAGTTGGTAAGTTGGAGGGATCACCATCTCCCATCAGAACCTCGACTATCTTCAGGGGAAGGGCAGCTGGAACCTGCAGTAGAACCTTGCAGAGTTCAAACCTGCAGGAGGACAGGGAGCTCAGCTTGGGACTTGCAGCCAGAAATCTGCCTGAATCTCACAGGTCTGCTACTGGCTTATTGAGACTCATTGACTTATATCTGCACACTGCTGCCCACATTGTCTATTATGACAGCAGAGACATAACTTGAAGGAGGCCCTTCATTTTTATTTTGTATTTGTTATTTTCAAAATTTTTTTTTGCTCTTATTTTCATTTTTATTTTTTTCTTTTCTACTCTTTTCAAATTTTTATTTTTCACTTCTTTTTTTTCTTTCTTTTCTCTTTTCTTCCTCTCTCACTCACTCTCTTGCTGTCCCACATTGTTCTTCATTTCCCTTTTTGTTCCTGTTCTGGCCCTAATTTGGATTTCTCCTTTATTTTTCTTTTCTTCTCTTTTTCCTTCTCTCGACTGTCATTAGTGTTAAAGAAAAGTAAATACAGTTTCTAGCCTCCCTTTTGCTGTTAGGTTGTTCTGTTTTCATCTTTGTTCTTTCATTCTGTCTTTAACAGTTTCTTAGAGTGTGTGTGATCTTCCTGTGTCCTCTGGCCTCATTGCTAACCTTCTCCTATCCTTCTACCTATCTATCCCTCCCTCCCCAACTCCTTCTAACTCCCCATCCCAAAGGGAAAAGTTGCTATATTGAAGAGTTTATTCACTATAAACATATGTTGGGTTGGTTCTCAATTTTGATTTAATTCACACAGTTAAAGGTGATAGATTAATAATTACCACAAATTGTCATTTTTCTAAGCTGTGCTTGATGCTATGGTGTTGCTAATTGTATAACGGGTTAAGGAGTTGTGATTGATCAGGAGTTGTCCTTCCTGGTATAATGAAAATGAGATAGCCTCAGAGTCATTAGAGACTCAAAACCTAAAGACCAGCTATATCTGGAAGACACCTCTGAGAAGCAATCATTCCATAAGGGTTCTAAATACAAGCAACAAAGATACAATAAGCAATTTTGAAGTATCAACCCAGGAATTAAACCAAGGACAGTAACAAAAACAAAAATGAGAAGACATTTAAGCAAGGTACAAACTCAGACTTCCACCCACCAAAAGCAAATTCTGGGGGAAACAAGGTGGAAAAGTCTAATAATCAACCACCTGGACACCCTGAACTGATAGCACAGAAAGTAACAAAACAGATGACTGAGGCCCTAGAAAAATTCAAAACAGAAATAATTTCCCAGATAAAAACAGAGATAGTGAGCAGAGTGAAAGACATGATTAGAGACTCTAGAACAGAAACAGATAAAAAAAATAGATGAGCGCAGAACCATGCTGGAAGCCATGAATGGCCAGCATAAGAAAGAAATGGAAACCATGATCACCCAACAGAAGAAAGAAATGCAATCCATGAAACAGATTCAAACAGATATCCAGGAGATTAAAAATTCCACTGAAAGTATCCACAGCAGATTAAGGGAACGTGAAGACAGAATATCAGATATAGAAGACAGGATTGCGGTTAATGACCATGAAAACAGAGATTTCTTAAAAATAGTAAAGGACCATGAGAAATCAATCTAGCAGCTGCTAGATGATGCAAAGAAGAATAACATATGACCGAAAGGAGTCCATGAAAAAGCAGGAGAAAGTACAATTGACATAAAAAGCTGTTCACAGAAGTAACAGTAGAAAACTTCCCAGACAGAGGTAGAGAAGTAGACATACAGATGTGAGGCATATAGAACTCCAACAAACCATGATCAAAAAAAATCTGCACCTAGGCATATAATAGTCAAGATCCCAGAAATCCAACAAAAAAACAAAATCCTACAAGCCGTTAGAGAAAAGAAACAAATCACCCACAAAGGAAAGCCCATCAGAATAAGAGCAGACTTCTCAACACAAACCCTCAAGTCAAGGAGAGCCTGGAGTGAAGTATTTCAAGCCCTAAAAGAAAATAACTTCCAACCTAGACTGTTGTATCCTGCAAAATTATCTTTCAAAATCGATGGGGAAATTAGATACTTCCATGACAAACAACACCTGAGAAATTTCATGAACAACAAACCAGCACTCCAAACAATTCGAAGCAATATCCTAGAAAAAGACAATGAAGGTCACAACTCCATGAGGCCCAACAGAGGGAAGCCACCAGGCAAGGCAAGAAACTAACGGGAAAGAGAGGAAAATAAAAAATGAAAGAGCCAACAACAGTAAAACATCATGACAAGGATGAGTCAATATCTATCAATTATAACCATCAATGTTAATGGCCTCAATTCACCAATCAAAAGAAATAGACTAGCAGAATGGATTAAGAAGCAAAATCCAACAATCTACTGTATACAAGAAACACACCTAACTCAAAAAAAAATTCATAGACTGAAAGCAAAAGAATCGAAAACAGTTCTCCATGCAACAGGAACCCAGAAAAAAGCAGGGGTAGCACTCTTATTTGCAGAGAAAGTAGATTTCAAACCAAAACTAATTAAGAGACACAAAGATGGTCACTACATCCTTGTGAAGGGAACAATCCAAGAGGAAGAGATGACAATCCTAAATATATATGCACCAAATATGAATGCCCCCAACTATACAAAACAAATATTAATGGACATGAAAAATCAAATAAGCACTAATACAATTGTAGTGGGGGACCTCAATACCCCACTATCACAAATAGACAGATCAGGGCCGGGGATTTAGCTCAGTGGTTTTGCTGCCTGCTGTGCGAGCACAAGGACCTGAGTTCGATCCCGGGTACCAAAAAAAAAAAAAAAAAAAAACAACCAAATAGACAGATAATCTAGAAAAAAACAACAACAAAATTCTAGAACTGAACCAAGCTATTGAACAAATGGACTCAATAAATGTTTACAGAGTGTTCCACCCCACAAAGTCAGAATATACATTCTTTTCAGCTACACACGGGTCATTCTCCAAAACAGACCACATGCTAGCTCACAGGACATGTTTAAGTAAATGTAAAAGAATTGAAGTTATCCCCTGTATATTATCAGACCATAGCGTAATAAAATTGGAGATCAATAACATAAGAAACCACAAAACCCCCACAAAAGCATGGAAAATGAATAACACCCTCCTAAACAACCAATGGGTCACAGAGGAAATTAAAGAAGAAATTAGACAGTTTCTACAAGTAAATGATAATGCCAGTACAATATACAGGAATTTATGGGACACAAAGCAGTTCTACAGGGAAATTCACAGCAGTGAATCCCCATATTAGGAAAACAGAGGGAACTCAAATAAACAACCTAATGAAGAATCTCAAGCTCCTAGAAAAAGAAGAGCATAACAAACCCAAAATTCATACAAGAGAGGAAATTATAAAGATCAGAGCAGTAATCAATGCAATGGAGACTAAGAGAATGATACAGAAAAATCAATGAATCAAAGAGTTGGTTTTTCAAAAGAATAAATAAAATTGATAAACCTTTAGCCAACCTTATCAAAAAAGGAAAGAAAAGGCTCAAATCCATGCAATTAAGAACGAAAAAGGTGAAGTCACAACAGATCCAGCAGAAATCTAGAGGATCATCAATACCTACTTTGAGAACCTGTACTCTAATAAAATGGAAAACACAGAAGAAATGGACAGATTCCTAGATGCATACGAATTGTCAAAGTTAAATGAAGAAGATATAGAAATTCTAAACACTCCAATTACAACAAATGAAATTGAAAACATAATTAAAAATTTACCAACAAAGAAAAGCCTAGGTCTTGATGGCTTCACTGCTGAATTCTACAAGACATTTAAAGAACTATCGCCATTACTCTTTAAACTCATCAAGGAAGTTGAAAGGGAAGCAATACTTCCAAATTCATTCCCAGAAGAGAGTGTTACTTTGATTCCAAAACCAGGGAAAGACCCAACCAAAAAAGAGAACTACAAGCCAATCTCCCTAATGAACATAGATGTAAAAATCCTCAACAAGATACTAGCAAACAGAATACAGAGGGTCATCAAGAAGATCATACACCCTGACCAAGTCAGATTTATCCCAGGGATGCAAGGATGGTTCAACATATGTTAATCAATAAATGTAATACACTGTATTAACAGAGCCAAGGACAAAAACCATATGACCATCTCAATAGATGCAGAAAAAGTATTTGACAAAATCCAACACCCATTTATGATTTAAAAAAACCCTACAGAAAATTGGAATAGAAGGTCTTTATCTCAACCTGATTAAGGCTATCTATGAAAAACCAACAGCCAACATCATACTAAATGCTCAAAACTGAAAACTTTCATGCTAAAATGAGGAACAAGACAAGGATGCCCACTATCACCACTCCTGTTCAATATAGTTCTGGAAACATTAGCCACAACAATTAGAAAAGAGAAAGAAATAAAAGGAATAAAGATAGCAAAGGAAGAAGTTAAACTGTCATTATTTGCTGACAATATGATACTTTACATAGAAGACCCAAAAAACTCCACCAAAAGACTTCTAGACTTAATCGACAGATTCAGTAGAGTAGCTGGATACAAGGTCAATTCTCAAAAAACAATAGCCTTAGGCCGGGGATTTAGCTCAGTGGTTTTGCCGCCTGCTGCGCAAGCGCAAGGACTCCAGTTCAATCCCCAGTACCAGAAAAAAAAACAAAAAAAAAATAGCCTTCTTCTTTTTTTTGGTTTTTTTTTTTTTTGGGTACTGGAGATCGAACTCAGGTCCTTGTGCTTGCGCAGCAGGCGGCGAAACCACTGAGCTAAATCCCCAGCCCACAATAGCCTTCTTGTACAGAAATAACAGACTCACTGAGAGAGATACTAGGTAAACAATTCCTTTTACAGTAGCGTCTAAAAAAATGAAATATCTAGGAATAAATCTAACAAAGGAAGCAAAAGACCTCTACACTAAAAACTACAGCACTCTAAAAAAAGAGATCGAAGAAGATGTAAGAAAATGGAAAGACATCCCTTGTTCCTGGGTAGGAAGAACTAATATAGTGAAAATGGCCATACTTCCAAAACTGCTATATAGATTTAATGCAATGCTAACTGAAATTCCAACAATATACTTCACAGAACTAGAGAAAACAATCCAAAAATTCATTTGGAACCAGAAGAGACCTAGAATAGCAAAAGCAATTCTAAGCAACAGAGAGATGGAAGGGGGTATCACAATCCCCAACTTGAAACTATACTACAAAGTTCCCGTGATAAAAACAGCATGGTACTGGCAAAGAAACAGACCTGAGGATCAGTGGAATATATTAGAAGATCCAGAAACAAATACAGACATACTCAGCCACCTCACCTTTGACAAGGGAGCCAAACACCCTCTGGAGGAAAGGTAGTCTATTTAATAAATGGTGTTGGAAAAACTGGATTTCAACCTACCAAAGATTAAAAGTAGACCCATATCTATCACCATGCACTAAACTAAGATTAAAGTGGATTAAAGATCTAAATATTAAGACAGAAACACTAAACTTGCTGGAAGATAAGGTAAGTAGAACTCTTGAAGACATTGGCATAGGAAAAGACTTTATGAACAAAACCTCAGTAGCATGGGAGCTAGCACAAAGAATCAATAACTGGGATCTCATCTTATTAAAAAGCTTCTGCACTGCAAGAGAAACCACCAACAGAGCTAAGAGACAACCTACAATGTGGGAAAAAATTTTTACCACCTGTTCCTCAAACAAAGGACTACTATCTAGAATGTCTAAAGAACTGAGAAAAATCAGACACCGCCCCCCTCCCCAAATATAAAGACCCAGTTCAAAAATGGGCATCTGAAATGAAGAGACATTTCTCAGACAAAGAAGTAAAAGCACCAAATAAACATATGAAAAAATGTTCAACATCACTGGTCATTTGAGAGATGCAGATGAAAACAACACTGAGATTCCACCTCACCCCAGAAAGAATGGCTGCTATCAAGAAGTCAACCAATAACAAATGCTGGTGGGGCTGTCAGGAGAAAGGAATCCTTCTCCATTGTTGGTGGGAGTGCAGACTGGTGCAACCATTGTGGAAATCAGTATGGAGATACCTCAAAGAACTAGGACTAGACATCCCATTTGACCCAGCTATTCCCCTGCTGGTTATCTTCCCAAAAGAATTAAAAGAATCATACCACAGTGATATATGTGCACCCGTGTTTATAGCGGCACAGTTGGTAATAGCTAAAGCTTGGAACAGCCCAAGTGCCCATCAACTGGAAACTGGATAAAGAAAATGTGGGTTTTTAAAAATAAAATGGAGTACTACTCAGCCATAAACAATGAGAAACTAGAGACATTTATAGCTAAAATGGATGCATATTGAGGCCATACTCTTAAGTGAAATAAATAGGACACACGTGTGTAAATACCAAATAGTTTCTCTAGTGTGAGAAACTGAAAGTGTTAAATGAGGATTAAAATAATTAGAATGAATAATTGATAATTTGAAATAGGAAGAAAAGGTCCAGGGCTGGGGATTTAGCTCAGTGGTTTTGCCGGCTGCTGCGCAAGTGCAAGGACCCGAGTTTGATCCCCGGTACCAAAAAAAGAAAAGAAAAGGTCCAAAGGGGTAGGGGAAGTGGGAGGGGAAGGGGAAAGGTAAGAAGGGAAAGGAAAAATGATGAGAAAAGGAAAAAATGGAAACAAAGTCTTTGTAAATAGGGAAGGGTGGGCAGGGAAATGGGAATGAAATAAGAATCAAGATGCATCATGTAAAGGTACAAGTTCCCAATGAGAAATATAAACGTATTGTATACCTAAAATGTACCAATAAAAGAATTTAAGCAAAAAAAAAAAAATAAGGAGAGAACAGAACAGTGGTTCCTAGAAACCAAGAAAGGAGACATGGGTAAGGGGGATGGAGAGAGGATGGTTAAAGAATACAGCATACAGCTGGATAGGAGGGACAGTGATAGTTGACAACAACTGTTTACTTCAAAATAGCGGGAAGAGAGGACTTTGGATCTTCCCAACACGAAGAAATGACAATTATTTGATGTGATCATTATGCCAATTACTTTGATATGATCATTACCTATTATATACATGTACTGAAAAATCACTATACCCCATCAATATGTGCAATTCTGTGTATCTTTTAAAAATTTTAAAAAGAGAATAAGCTTGCTGAAAATGTTGTGATTGAGTTGTTACTGTGAAGGCCTAACTGGACAGACGCCCAACTCCAGAGAACACATCAGTTGAGGCCACTTAAGGTGTTTCAGACTTTACAGACAAAGAATAGGAATCTAATATTTCCTGAAAACCTTCCATGAACACCTTCTAGGGGGGTCAATAAAGCTTCAGAATTAAAACTTGTGTGATGGATGTCTGTGATGTGGAAGACAGTTTGTTGGCATGAAAAAGCGATACATGATTTTGTTAATCTGTGTCAAAATATGGAATTCTAAGCTATAAGAAAGCCTTAAGTGATAGTTCGGTGGATAGTGTTTTTGCATATAGACATATAAAATAATGATGCTTGTTGATGGGACAGTGGTCCTCACCCCACAGTCCATCTGTTCCTCCTACTTCCCCTGGTCTTGTAGGGACCTTGTGCTTTGTGGCTAATTCCACCTAGAGGGAGATGGGTAGGAAATGATTTGTGTTATTTCTGGACTAAAGCGTAAAAATTAGCTTTTCTTATGACTCATTGAACCTAAAGCCTATGGAGGTGATGGGGCCTTGATCAGCACATGGCTTCCCTGTGCCTAAAGCAGAGGTGAGGCCCCAGTGGAGTCTCACTGTAGCATGAAATAAATTTTTTTTTAGTACTGGGGATCAAACTCGGGACCTTGTGCTTGGGAGGCAGGCAGCGGCACCACTGAGCTAAGTCCCGGCCCATGAAATAAATTTTTGTAGTATGTGGCACCAGTGTTTGGGAGCTGTTTTTTCTACATCATAGTCTAACATATTCTTACTATATAATACAGTTCATGCGATAACTAATGACATCTTGCATTGGATGAAATAAAGTATAGGCACACTCCGGTTTGTGGGTAAATACTTACCAACCAGCTCTCAAGTGGGTGGAGAGTCCCTGATTTGTAGCTCTTTTTGTGGTCTCCCATCATGACCTATTTCAAACTACTAATGTGACCTTAACCAGCCTGCAAAGTTCTCAAAACTTTAACAATCATCTCTGGTAAACCAATACAAACAGGGTCCAGTGTAGCACTAGACATACACTGCAAACACTGCCCCAGTTTCCCTCATAGAACATTTCTTGGTTAAGGCTCAACTTAACAGAACACATCTCTCTCTCCCAATATATTATTTTTGGCTATATTTTTGTTGGAAAACTGTATACCTATTTACACACTCAAAAAGCAATGGAATATTTTTAACAAAGTAATACATGAGAAATGAAATACAATTAGCAGACACTCAGAATCATATGCACACATTTTAAAAAGTGCATATGGTCAGAAAAGATAAGTTCCTCTGACACTGATACTAAGAGAGGCATTATGGCATATAAAATAGGTGTTAACAATTGTTTCAATTCTTCGATGACCAGGAAACATTATGTAGTCATTTTACTTTATAACAATAGTTTGTAATACACACACAAACACACACACAAACACACACACACACACATATATGCATTGTACTGTGTTTTGGCTACCATTTAAGACATTTGTTGGTTTCAGGTCAATGTGTTCCACATTATAATTTTTCCCATTTAAAATAATGGGAAATAGGCTTCTAGTCAACATTTTCTAAATAGAACATCTGATTTTTCAGTAATGGACTACTGCCATAAAGTGAGAAATGCTGATTACCTAAATACTAAAGCTTTGAGCTCTTACGAGCTTTAATGCATACATTTAATAGCACCTATTTTGCCTGCTCAGGGAATTTCATGCATAATTCTTGGTTCTTAGCTGTGCTCCAGATGGACAGCACTGTCGGAGAGCTAAGTTGTGGATGGTTGAAGCAAGTAATTCTTATATTCTTAGTACAGTTTAAAATATACGGTACAACATTAGTTACTATCTGTTCTGAGATGAGAAACAGGGTGGAATCTAATTATTCCTGATTCATTGAAGCAAAATAAATGAGTATCCACTTGGAAAGTAGTTAACAACTTTAGTTACTCCGTATGCGCATATGTCTTTCCTTTGGACCAAGACTATCATCCTGTGGCCTTCTCAGTGCTGGTCAATCAGAATGACACTGAGACCCTTCCTAGGACTCTTCTGAATGCTGTCACATGACCTTTGTCCTTTTAAAATTGGGTAGGACCAGTCTGTGGAGAATCAGAAGACCACTTAAATAAGACTTTCCACCTGTCAACATCTGACATTTTTCGGATAGAGCTTTCTCCCTTTGGAAATCTGAACTCTTTTTTTTTTATTTAAAAATTTTTTTTTATTTTTTTGGTACTGGGGATTGAACTCAAGACTTTGCGCTTGCCAGGCAGGTGCAGTGGCACTGAGCTAAATCCCTGGCCTGGAAATCTGGAATCTTAAAGAGCTCCCTGGGTGAGGTCAAATCATAACTCCTTTCCTCTCAGATCCTTTACAAGAGATTAAGAAAATTAATCTATGAAATCAAAGTCTTGAGAAAAACAAATCAAAGTTCTCTCTCAGGAAAAGGCATATTTTAGGAGTGTGAGCCAAGCAGATAAGAAAGGACTGAAATGAACTTTAACTACTTGATAGTGTCACCTGGAATTCCCAGGATGTCCCTGACATTCAACCTAATAGACTGGGTTATCACGACCCTAGGGAGACCCAACCCAGTGCACACTAGCCTCTTACTCCCTCACATGTGCCCCTGGAAAGAGAAAAGTGATGGATGTTAGATGCCATCTCAAGGCTTCTCTCCTTTTTTACTATTAATTTTGTGATTTCGTGCATGAAATGGCATTGAATCTTATCCTCTGAGTCACTGTGTGCCCTTGTCCAGAAAAACGCAGGCTTTCCTCCCAGCTGTGCTTTGAGAAGCGAGTGGACAACCACCATCAACATCCCATAGAATTACAGAACCCTCGCCCTACTGAATCACAATCTGCATTTTAATAGATCCCCCGGTGATTCTGGTGCACATTAAATGTGAGAAGTTGCATCAACAGTGCTTGGAAAGCTAAGGATGTTCCAAGAGCTCTGTACCGTCCCTTAAGCACTCGGAATGTGTCTAAAGTGGGTGGTCAACAGACATCTGAAAGTTATTAATGACTGCGAAGAAAATCCCAACATTCTTTCAGTACTACACAGAACTTGACTGGATCTCGCCTAGAAATCGATAGAAGTTATTCAGGAATGCCTAATGAGAGCTTTGGTCTGTTTTTATTGAATGTTTCTCCTCGGTAAAGAGCATAACCTACTTTCTTCACATTTAGTTTGTTTGGGGTTACTGGGAAAGACGTATACCTCAAGTTATCAGTTATTTACATGCTGTGCATACAGCCTGTCCTATAACACTGGTAATCACTCAGTGGACATTTTGTTGGTTGACCATTTAATATATATTTCATATCTAAGACACTTTAATAAAAAACTAGTTCTAGGGCTGGGGATTTAGCTCAGTGGTTCCACCTCCGGCCTCACAAGCGCAAGGACCTGAGTTCGATCCCTGGTACCAAACAAACAAATAAACCTAATTCTGTACGGCTTAAAGCATTGCATAGTACTAGAATCATAAAATCTCAGAGCTTTTGCATACAATTCTTCAGAGTACCTCAAATACACCTGTATTTGTGGTTTAAATTTCCCCTAAACATCCAGTAACCAGAAATCTTCTCTCCATTTGAATACATGTAATAGCCTAATGTTACTCCCGCCATGGCCATCTCTCCTGGTTTTGCATACCTATAACTAGGAGTTCTTCCTCAAATTGAACTAAAAATTCTCACCATTCATCTTTGTAATTATCCATTGCAATTACTAATTCTACACCACATTTCTGGTAGCTGGCTGATATTTTTTGTTAGAAAAATTGGGAACCAAGGCATAGAAATATAGTAGGGATCCAAAGGCCATCAGAAAGCACACGAAGAAACTAAGACTAAAAAGCATGTATTTATAATTTACAGTTCTACACACTAGACTGACAAGAAATGCCGCTCTGTGACCAACACCATAAGAATACGGAGGCAAAAACATCAGTCCCTGGGAAAAATCAGGGAGCAGGGCGCGGTACGAATTCAGAAACTGTCTCCCTCCCTCGTGGGTCAAACATTTGGCAGACATCCTGGGATCGGGTCAGATCTGAGGCCAGCAGCCACCACGGGGAGCTGATTTGTTCCCACACAGGAGCCGAACTCCCCGGCAGCTTGCAATTTTCCTTTGTGAAATGGGTGTTCCCGGAGCTCCACATAAAGTCCTTCCTCCTTCCCTCCGCCCCCGCGCTCCAGCTCCACACCCCGAAGCGCGCGCACTCTCTCCCACTCCTGCATCAGTAAAACCCCTCCCCGAGACGCATTCTGCACGCACGCGCACGCACACGCCCCCACAACTTCCTCCGCAAACACTCCCACGTCTCTCTCGGACACACGCCCAGGCATTCTCGTGCTGTCTTTCTTCTCGGTGCTCCTCACCCCCCAGGCCTCCCCCTCTTCTCATCACTGCCTCTTCTACGTCTTTGTTTCCCTTCCCTCACCCCTGTCCAGCCCCCTGGCTCCCTGGGCCTGGGATGTTGGCACCGCAGTCGTGTTCTGCACCTTGGTAGCCTGTGACGAGCAGGACCGCCGCAACCCTGCGTGTGCCTACCTGTTCTGCAGCGGGGCCAGGAGGATGGGAGGGAGCTGGCAGGCAGTGCTATTTCTGGAAACTACAAAAACTCTCATTTTCTCTTCTTAAATTCCTCAGGAACCTCTCCAGCTTGGCAATAGTCACCGTCACTCCCCCCCTCCCCACTCTGTCAAGTTCTCTCCTCTCCTTTCTTCAGATTCGTCTAGGCCAGGGGACCCCACAGACGTGGTGAAGGGCAGTAAGACTGATTAACCAGACCTTTGGTAATTTGAATGGACACCAGTTTTCTGGACTCTGTCCATGGATATAACTTGGAGCAGTGCAGAATCAGTGAAATACAGGACCGATCACATTTGCAGCATTTCCGTGCCCGTAGTTCCTGCTAGCTGCACTAGTGATCTTGGGAAAATATTTTGCCTAAATTGCCTGTGTTCTTTTTGACCTTGGTGAGGAGGCTAATAGTTTAGCTAAATAAATATCAAGAGCAACGGGTGTCTTCTATTCCTTCCATTCTGAGAATGCATGAATTTTTAATAATTGCTGCTATTTATATGAAGTAAAGGTTAAATATATGCTATAATATTGCCTTGGACATTAAACTAAACAAGATAGGTACTGTTTTGCTCACTGAAAGTTTAAGATCTACACAAATCACATCAATCAGACAAAAAATATGAGTAGCCAGAAACAACTTTGATCATTTTCATTTAAATGATAAAAGAAAAGGTTAGTGGGTTCCCCACTTTACAAAGAATGAAGTTCTAACATAGAAATCTGTCCTTTAAGAACCTAAAAGTCTTGGTTTAATGCACCTTTTCAACTCTTGTTTCCCATTTCCCTGCAAACACTGTAGCCTCCCCCAGACCCAACAAAAGCTTGAGGCCAGGGTCCTGCCATTTCTGCCTATGTCCCTGCAGTTCCCGCCCAGTATGTCATGCTGTACTTGCTATATAGACATTATAATTTTTTTGTTTTTATTTATTTATTTATTTTTGCAGTATTGGGGATTGAACTCAGGACCTTGTGCTTGTCATGAAGGTGCAGCACCACTGAGCTACATCCCCAGCCTAAATTTTTTATTTTTATTAGTACATATTTGTGGTATATAATGATTGCATTCATCACAGGGGGTTGGTTCATGCACATAATACATCTTAATTCTTTTTACATCCCCTTCCTTTCTCCCCCCCCCCTCCATTTTATGGCCCCTTCCCTTTTGCAAAAAATTTCCCTGTTTCCTATTATCTGTCATTTATTTTGTGCTTTATTTATACTTTGAGTGTCTCGTATAAGAGAAACTATGTGATATTTAAGCTTGTGTGTCTGATTCATTCGCTGAAGATAAGCTGCATGAGAACCAGGCAGTTATAAATAGGGTGAAGTTTAGAATTTACACGACTCACTGAATAAAGAAAAGGTGTGTCCTCTTTGCTTATAAAGTACGTGCTCTGTCTCTATGTGGCACCAATACCCTTAAGCATTCGTGAGCATCAGCAGTGTTTTTCGGTTGCTATAACTGCCCGATAATGTTAATGTGTTTCATGGCTCTGCGAGGTGCTTCTTGAAGCTCACAAGTTCAGGCCTCACAGCTCATTTGACTGGGTTTTACCAGAGGCTAACAGGTTGCTATCACCACCCGTATCCAAAACACACAGGAAACATGTCAGCATGGCACAAGTAGAGACTGGAATCAGACCCCCCATACACTGGTTAATGCACCCATATTCAGGAGCATATAAAAATTCATAAGCTTTATTAATTTCTTCTCTCCTCTCTCCCCCATTCGCTTAATATTTAGCTCTGTTTTGCTTCCTGTTTTATTTAACATAAAAAAAGTGCATTAGTTTCAGAACTCCCATCTGTCAACAAACCTTGAAAGCTGGCCCTAGGTCTAGAAATCATTGTTTTCTGTCCCAGGGTTCAGATGATGTGAATCTCACAGTCACGGATACTACCTGATTCAGAAAGGCATCAATACTTTCCCATGGCAATGAACATTGTAAAGAATGAGCCAAAAACGTGAAAAAGACAAAAAAAAAAAATTCTCATAGTAATTGTGAATATAGGTCACTAAAATTCAGAGGTGATCTTAATACTCTTTTGAACCATGAATTTCAATTCCTGCCTTTCTCCAAAGCAGCACATTTTAAAACTCAGAGTCATATGAGAACACCTTTAAATTAATCTCATCTATTTGATGACTTTTTATTACCAGTTGGAGGTAGTAACAAGCCGTGGGACAGCTCATGAGAACAGTAAAAGAGAAAGAAAGATTTTGCGAACCCTACAAACTGGTTAATCAGGTCATGTACAGATGAAAAAAAATTTTAAAGTTATACATTTTAACCATTAAGATTATATTACAAGGAAATCTGAACATTAGTAAAGTAAAAATATATGTATTTTATAAAAGAAAGTACTACACCAGGTGCTTCAGATTTTGGAATAAAAATAATTGAGCAAAGCTCTGCAGAGCTGGGGGTGAGAGGGAGGAAGAACCATTTGTTGAGGGTGGCAAGCAACTGACATTCGGGGAGCCCCTGCAGAAACAGTCCAGAAAGTAGATGGAAAAAGCCTAGGGGTGGGAGGAGGGTGAGAGGGTAGACTGGTTGGTGGTGATGGCTAAGGAGCATGGGGTTTCTTTCTGAGGTAATGAAAATGTTCTACAATGGACTGTGTGATTGATTCACAACTCTATGGATATACCAAAGGCCACTGAATTGCACACTTTACATGGCTGAATTGTGAGTTCTATCTTGATAAAGTAGTTAAAAGAGAGAGACAGCAGAGACAAAATTACTAAATCTTGGAGTTTGAGAATTTTCTGAATCTAATCTAACTCATTTTAATCTGACTCATTCCCCTTCAATTTTGAAACCATATTTTCCTTTCATAAGCACAAAAGTCTTAACTGCTCTTCAGTGTATTCAAGCCAAGAAAAATAAAAAAGGTACTTGAGTTCATAAGCTTTCTAGAGAACAAGCAAGGACTTGAATCATAAGCTACTATACCTTTGACTCACCTTATTTTTGTTTATTTTGCAGCACATTTAAGAAAATAGAGATTTTTGTCATAAGAATATATGTGAAGTTCATAAATATTATGAAGAAATTTCTATAATGTTGAAGGAACAATAATAAATAAAATGAAGCCATAGTTCCAAAGATAAGGAAAAGAGATAAAGATGGAGAGAAGCATTGGATTTGATCCCAGCTTTCCAGTTTCCTAGTTGGATTACATAAGGCAGAGCACCAGCCATTTAAACTTTATTTTTCTCCTTTACAAAATGGAGGGTTTTATAATACAAGGTGTGATCAAAATATATGGTGAATGTTCGTTTTTTAAAATTTTATTACAGTAAAAGACACATTGCCATTTGCCCCTCCTTGCTTCTAACACACTTATCCCATTGCTCTTGCCACTTTCTGAAGCAGATCTGGAAGTCCTTTCGTGAAAGTCTTCAGTTACACTGTGGTGCCAGCTTCAATGTCCTGAACTGATTCAAAACTTTTATCTTTCATGGTTATTTTGGCTTTGGGGAAGAGCTAGAAGTCTCATGGTGACATTCCATTGAGTAAAGTGGATGAGGATGCAACTTTATATATATATATATATATATATATATATACATATATATATTTTTTTTTTTTTTTTTTTTTTTGTACTGGGGATCGAACTTGGGACCTTGCACTTGCAAGGCAGGCAGCGGCACCACTGAGCTAAATCCCTGGCTCAATTTAACATTTCTATTCAAGAGAAATGGCCCTACCAGACGTGATACATGACAGAGACGGTTGTCTTGATGGAAGATCAAAGCATTTGCCTGTTCCCAGAGCATTTTTTACCCACGTGGTTTCTTACACACTCTAACATACCATTATAATGTCCTGCACTCAGCTTGCCCAGTCCCACCAAGGTCAAAACCCAATCAATACCACCTTGGATCTCGACTGACCCACTTTTCTCACATGAGAAGAACCAAGTGAGTTAGCATTGACAATCCTGAACCTCAGGATCATATCCATAGACCCAAGGATCACCTTCCATGATGACATAGCTTAAAAAGCAGAAATCTGAAGCAGCAGGATCTAGCAACTCCAACAAAATGAACAAATGCTGTTGCTTTTGCTCCACAGTCAAAACATGTGGAACAAAGTTTACACTTCCTTCATGTTCACATCTGTTGTTAGAATGTGTTGAAGGGAACCACAGTTGAAACTAGTCACACACTCTTACTAATGATCGACACGGCACTTCTTGTATTGACGATCCGTATCTTTCCATTAGATGGTACATGGCTGCAGCATTCACCCTAGGATTTGATTACACTGTGTACAATTGTCTATCCTTATCCTTGGATGATGCATTCCAAGACCACCAGTGAGTACCTAGATGAGTACCAATCCCTATATATCCCATGTTTTTATCCTATACTTACATACCATGATAGCATTTATACTATAATAAAATTGCCAGCATCACTACTTTTGCAATTATAGAAAAATAAGAGTTCTTTGAACACAAGCAGGGCAATGAGGATATGGTCACTGTGACAAGTGAGACACTACTAGGTGATAATGGGAAGGTCATATATACAGCATGGATACTCTGGACAAAGGATTTATGCTTATCTTGGGAGGGATAGGGTAGGACAAGCATAAGATTTTGTCACTCAGAACAGCACACAGCATAAAACATAGGAATTGTTGAATTCTGGAACTTTCCATTTAATATTTTTAGACTATAGACCATAACACTATGGAGAAAAGAAGACTACTGTACCCAAGATTGCTCTGAAAATTAACAATAATGTGCACAGATACCTAACACAAAGAGAGAATTAAATGACTGAATGGTAATTATTTACTGTAAAGGACATATATTGAGGCTCTACCATTGGTCCAATATCTTATGCATATTATATCATTAATTTTGAGACAATCTTCCCCAGTATGAGTAGGGGAGATTATGTTACAATAACAGACAATGACAGCAGCTTCAAAAAGCCCAAAGACTTCTCCATTTACCACCAATCCATCCATTGTAGGTTGGCTTGGGCCAATGTTCTGTGCAGTCCTTACTCTGGAACTGAGGTTTAAAGAGTGGGTATGGCCTGAAACACTTCCAGTTGCATGGCAAAATGAAAAGAAAGTGGCAAATATACAGACTTTTAAAACGTATGTCTGGAAATGGCACCTTATTTCTACTTCCATTTCCTTGGCTAAAACAAGCCAGAAGGTCATATCTCTATTTAGGGGGCCAAGGAATTGTGTTTCTGACATGCATAGAAGATGGGAAAGCAGGATAATTGTCAACAACCCTAATGATTACCACATAACCTTATGAGGGAGGTATTTGTAGTCTCAATTTTTAAATAATGAATCAGGTACAGGGAAAATACTTGCCCATGGCTATGAAGTGTCAAAATAAGGGATTCAGACTCATGTCCTGGGTTTTTTTGTGTTATTTCCAGCCAGATTCTGAAAATTGAAAACATTCTACCTACAAGGATATGTGAATATGTCTCTTAACCCACATTTATAGAAAAATGTGCACATTTCCTTTGGGAACAGATGGGTAACTGCCTTCTCAGAAACCAATTTGGAACAAAAATATTAAGAATCATAAAATGTTCACACACCCTTTGACCTAGTAATTTTAGTTCTGGGAATGTATCCTAAGAGAATCATCCCCAAAAGATAAAAAAAATACTGTTCATGAAAAGATCTATTGTAATTTTTTTAAATAGTGAAGAACTGGAAAGAAATCCACACTTTCAACAACAGGTTTCATTGATTATATACTCAATTATTGTAAAGCCAGTACTTTATAATTATGAAAACCATGTGGTAATATGACAAAAAATACTACTTGAGTACAACTTAAGTAAAAAGCATAATAAAAGTGGGTTTTTTTCTATATCACAACAATGTGACACATTTTTATGGCAGGGACTGCAAGCCTACCCCATAACTGTTCACCCCTTCCTTGTTTTAGTAACAGAATCTCCACTTTGGTGTCTGCTGGTCACAGGGATACTCAACCACTTTCCAGGCCTCCTTTGCACTCAGCCATTGTTGCCACATAACTGAGTTCTTGGTCACAGGATAAAAGTCGAACAAATATGTGTCATTTCCCATTTCGTCCAGAAAAACCATGAAGCACATGTTCTATAATGCCTCATTACTCTCTCTTTCAAGAAAGAAAATCAGGGATTTCCAAACCATTTGCCTTAGGACCAAAGATGAAAGACACAAGTTATGAATATAGGCATTTTTTTCTTTTTTTCTAAAACTTCCTTAATTCAGTTTTTATTATTTTAAAAAGATGTTTTAGCTATAGTTCTAATGCAATTAGTTATCAAGGTTTGCCTTAAATATTGCTTTCTTTAAGGGAGTGGTGCTAGGAATCAACCTCAGATCCTCATACATGCTAAACATGCTATCAGTATCTTAGTTATTTTTCTCATTGCTGAGACAAAAAACCTGACATCCAAAGTTAAATGAGGACAGTTTTATTTAGCTTACAGTTTGTAGAGGTTTCAGTCCATAATCGGCTGGCTCCAAGGCAGGGTGGCATGGCAGATAGGCATCGCAGAGGAGAAACAGTTCATGGTGGGGAGAAGGCAGCAAAGCAAGTGAGGGGCTCCTTTTATCCCCTATATCTTATTCAAGCTACTTAGGGCAGGTAGCACTCAGACACTTAATCCTAGTGCACCTGAATCAATCCCAGGGTCACACACTCTAGATCCAGCCCCACCTATGACTGCATGAGATTTTGGGAGGACATCTAGTCACAAGCCATAACAAACCACCGAGCTACCACAGTCAGTACATTTCTAAAAGGAAAATAGATCCTCTAGTATTTGTGGAGATGTTTAACCAAAACTTATTTTTAAAACCCAGGAAATAATGGAGAAACACATAAAAATGACATTTCTGCCCCACTTTGGTCAATTTTATCTTTCTGAACAGCCACAAATCATCAGGAAACATAATAAAGAAGGGCTCTAGAAGGCATCCTGCAGGCTGGAGGTAGAGAGATGCAGACAAGTCCAGCCTGGGGCAACAGGATGCTTCCAAACTCTGTGTGTGTGTGTGTGTGTGTGTGTGTGTGTGTGTGTGTGTATGTGTGTGTGTGTGTTTATGTTAGGGCATTATCAGTATTAGTCTATTGAAAAAAGAAGTGGGGATACAAGACAATCCATTATCATTCAATTTTACCAAAACCTACCTTCTCTCCTCTCCCTTTCATAAGGCAGTATGGAATATAACATTTAGTAGCTCAAGTAAAACCCTGTGATTTGACTTTAGGAATCAGTTTTTTGGAGGGAGAGTGCAGTCCTGGGACTTGAACCCAAGGCATTACACATGCTAGGGAAGCACTCTACTATGGAGCTACATTTCCAACCCTAGCATTTTAAAACTATCTACTAATGCAAAGCCGGAAAATATTGTATACCTGGAAATTGTTCTTTCTTATTTTTAAGTTGACAGACATTAATTGTATACATTTATGGGGTACAATGTGATATTTCAGTACATGCATACATTATATAATGATCAACCCAGGATATTTAGGTTACCCATCAACTCAAAGCCCATCTGAAATCTCATTTATAATTTCTGTGTGATTGGAAATTCTGAATAGAGAATCAGATTGTCATGGCTACCTAAGATTTTCAAGGGAAAAGTTTTGATTCAGGAAAAATATATTAATAGCTAACATTTGTTGAACACTTACAACATGCCAGACACTATTCAAAATATTTTACATATAGTAATTAATTTAGTCCTCCAAAATCCTACTGGATGGATATGATTATTATTTTTATCATTATCTTTTTTAAAAAAGTAAATTAAGTTTCAGAGTATTTAAGTAATTTTCCTAAGTTCACATAGCTAATAAATAAATGAACACCAAACAGTGCTGAATTGAATTTTTATTCCCTATCTGCACTCCGCTAAACATAAATTAAGTCCAGTGAAAATATGTAAGCAAGATCTCAAATAATGAATTTGCTAATTGGTCTTCCTTCATGCTAATATTAACCTAGCAGAATACATAAGCTGATGGACAGAGTTGTTTCATTTGAATTGAACAACATGGCAGTTACTAAAACATGTAAAGATGGCTGGCTGTGTGCGTATCAAATATCCATTCTCCCCTTTTCTCTCAACTTAACAGAACTTCTATTTTAAAATGGTCATGTTGCCACCCAGCTAGTGGCACCATCTCCAACATGCTTGCAGCTATGGGCAGAATCCTCATACTGAGACCCACATGGAAATAGCATGGTTACTTCCTGGAAAGTCTCCTCTAGTGGGAGACTTCTCTTCTTCTGCCTTTCTGCCCTCTGGAGTGTAGATGTCCTGGCTTATGCTTCCTGACAGGGAGACTTACACCTTCTCAATGTAAGGGCAAAAGCTGAAAAATGGCTGGGATCTTTGATGAGGAGGAAGGCACCATACTAGGCTTGGGCTGACTTTCTCCAGAATTCTATTTACAGGAGAGAGTGATGATCTAATTGTTTAAACTACTATCTCACTTACAAGTGTAAGTTCCTTGTAGCTGAACTTCCTCCAAACTCATTGATGAACCCAACATTACATAGTTTCCATTCAGACTTGGGAATATAAAAAAATCATTTACAGGCATGCAAGTTTAACTAGAGCCCCATCCTCCCACCCACACCACAGATTCTGAAATCCACACATGTGCAAGTCGCCTATATAAAATAGCATAATATTTGCATAAAACGTATGCACAACCTCCCACGTGGATTGAATTATCTCTAGATTACTCAGATTCCTTACACAAATGTTATGCAAAGAGTTGCTATACTGTGTTCTTTAGGGAACAATTACAATGGGGGAAATCTGTACATGTCCAGATTTTTTTCTGAATGTTTTTGATCTACAATGAGTCTATGAATGCAGAGGGCTGACTATACTTTCATTATAAAAAGACTACCTAAGTGACTACAAGTCCTTATAAATCACAGTTTTTATAGTACCCATTTAAGGCTGTGATCTCCATCCTTTTCTGTGATGTGACACTCAAAGGAAATTATGGGAATTGTACAGTTCTGGATAAAGGAGTTTACCTGCTCTTGCCAGAGTCTACTGATCCAGGGGACCCCACATGCTATGGGGCTCAACTCAAGCCCCCAACTTCACTACAGCCTGGCTTTAGCAGCATCCTTCCATGAGTGGACTGGTTGAAACTATCATTAGATCAGATTTGAATCTGGAACTCTTCCAAACTCATTCAAGCTTGAGGAAAGTCAAGGGAATAAATTATTGAACTTTTTTTTTTTGGTTGGGAAAAGAGTCTCACTGCAAGACTAGTCAAATTACACAAAGGTGTTTCTTATTTCACATGGGGAAATTAAAAATGACTTCAATATTCACATGTTTACTGAGTATTTCTTCTACACATAAAATGTAAGAGGAGGATTCCTGTGATCTAGAGAAAGAGAGAGATTTCAAAGAATGAGTGTAGACTACTGAGAACCAGGGACCTCCTTGTTTGAAGAAAGAAGGAAAACTTCATTGATCGTTTTCAATCTTCCCGTGCTTCCAAAGGTGTTTTCCCATTTACTTCTTTCTCTCCGTAATGAAGATGATGATTTTAAAGATTAGGAAGCTGCAAACAGCTGAGTTAAATTCAAATCCAAAGCCCTTCTTAAGTGTTACACGGCTGGATGCATAAGTGCAATTGCATGGAATTAAACAGCTTAATAATGGTTATAGCGAAGACTCCAGTCCTGATACCCAATGAAACCACTTTCAAGCTTTCCCTTTTTTAGCTTTGAGGATGTTTTCCTCCATAGATCAAAAATAAAATGCATATACTGTTGTTTTTCCCTTTAAGGTGATTCATATCCTCACACAGGTTATAAATGCATAGAGTTTCAAAAACCAGGTCACTCTTCAGAGACCTTAAGAAAAGAGCAGGCTGTTTTCCTGAACAACTGCATAGACTAGCTCTATTTCCACGGTCAACTCTCTTAGCTGTTTCTTTTGGTATTTATCTCCATATTTCTGACAACTATTTCTTAATTTTTTTCAGTTCCAGATATTATCTGTAACTCCTTTCTATGAAGGATATAGGTTTAGTTTCATATCCTCCTCTTATTCTCTCAATATACTTACCTCACAATGTTTTTCTCAGTTTATTTAATTTTTATTGAATACTGTCTTTAAGATAATGTAAATACTGCTCACGGCTGAGGTATATAAAATGCTATTATTATACTAACTTGCTTGGTATAAATTTGTTTTCTCTCGAAAGGATAGTTACCGTGTGTTATTTGTCTGCTTAATTTTTCATCTATCACAAATCCATCCCCTATCCTCTACCAGGAATGTCAATATCCTCTTACTATGTTCACATTCATGAAGCATTCTACACATTTTTCTTTTTTCGGAGACATCCTTACTGGTGTCCTGTGTCCTCCTGTGTCAGTTTGAATTTGTTGTTTTCTAGGCTTCTTTTGGAGCTGTTATGCTCAAATCAACTTAAATTCACATAATTCTCTTTTCATCTCTATTGTGAGCCCATCTTTTGGGGGTCTGGTGTTTTCCTCTTTCTTGTTTTTCTCTTCTACTTTTTAAGATCATATCCTGCGATAACTTTTTGTAAAAGAGTGCCTAGGACTTAAATTTCCTGAATTCTTCTGTGTCTGAAGATATTTTTATTCTGCCCTCACACTTTATTGATAGTTTGGCTGGACATTGAATTCTAGATTTAAAAAATTATCTCTCACAATTCTTAAGGCATGTTTTTTGCTTTCTCTAGTCTAGTACTGAAGTCGAGAAGTATTTTAATTCCTAGTTTTAGCATAGCACTTATTCTTTCTGCTTTTTCTGGAAGCTTTAGAAATTCTCTTATTATTCCCAGTGGTCTGACACTTCTCAATCATGTGCCTTAGTGTGGGCCTTTTCTATTTCTTGTAATGAGTACTATACTTAGTAGCCATTTTCAATTTTGAGTTGTGTGACCTCTAGTCTAAGAACTTTCCTTGAATATTTCCCCCTAATTTCTTCTCTTTCAGAAGCTCTGTCTAGTCATATAATGTACCTTCTGAAATGATTCTGTAAGTCTCATATATTTTCTTTTTTAATGTTCATCTGCTTATGTTCTATTTTGGGGTTTAATTAACTTTATCTTCTATTCCTGCTATTTAAGCTTTAAAAATGATATGTTTACTTTCCAAGAATTCTGTTTTCCTAATTAGTCTTTTATGGTAGCATTTTACTTTTATTTTATAGATACAAATTTCATAATTTTCAAGCTATAATCATACTTGAACAGTGTTTTTCTGTTCTCTGTAGTTTCTCCTTTTATTCAATTTTCCGTTTTCCATGTTGAGTCTTTGTTTTAGGTTGGAGGTGTGCTTTACCTGCCTGGTGGTCTGTTTTGGTCCATTAATATTATAATGGGGGCTACTTAGCTGGTGAAAGTCTCCATGTGGGTGGAGGGGTTTACAAAATGTAGACTTCACTTTTGGATGGTAAATACTTGTTTCTTTTCTGGGTCTGTTTAGCTTTTTCAGAAAAAAAAAAACAACTCTAATTTCTTGCCCAGGGAAGTGACTTGAACATTTTTGACAGTAAGAAATTATTTTCCTGGGCTGAGGATTTAGCTCAGTGGTTTCACCACCTGCTGTGCAAGCCCAAGGACCCGAGTTCAATCCCCAGTACCAAAAAAAAAAGAAATTATTTTCCTTCCATTCCTAGTCAATACACATACATATGCATGGGTGCTTGTAGATATATGCAAAAATATATATGCAAATAAATATACAAAATCTTTCTGGAAACAGTAAGTACTTTTCATTCTTATTATGTAATCTGATTTTTTTCTATGCAGTGTGTAGAATTTTATTTTCTTTGATGTTTCTGATGGCCCTTGGGATGCACCTAATGGATGCTCTGCAATGAAGGGACTCAGCACTGTCCCCAGGAGCACTGCTGGGTGAGTGTTCAGCTGTCAGGCCTGCCAGGGTTTCCAGATCCAGAGCTGCCCTGTCCAAGTTCTCACTGCCTGTGGCTACATCCACCGAGGGAGGGAGGTGTGTTGGTTTTCTAGGGTGACCATAATAAAATAGCCCAGGCTGGGTGGCTTAAACAGTAAAAAGTTTTTTTCTCACACTTTCGGTGGCTGAACGTCTAAGATGAAGGTCTTGGCAGGTCTTGTTCCTCCCTGGCTTGCAGGCGGTACCTTCTCACATGTGTGTGCCCACATGGCTTTTCCTTTGTGGGTGTGTTCTTTGGGCCCAGGGTGCATTCTCTTCCTCAAAGTCATCAGTCTTTCAGGATTAGGGCATCACATTAACAGCTTCATTTGAACTTTATGACCTTCTTCAGGACTTTGCCTCCAAATAAGGTCACATTCTGAGGTTCTGGGTTTTGGGACTTCAACACAGGGATTTTGAGGGACACAAGTCAGCCCATAGCCGCTGGTAAAAGCCAGCCTCAGCTGGGACAGCTCTGAGGAGCTTTGCAGTCAGGGCCCCAGTGCTGGCTGAAGTCAGGGCTTGTGACACAGCTCTGCTTCTCACTTTGTCCAACACTACAGCCTTCCACAGATGTTGACCCCAAGAGTGCAGTGCCCCTGCTACACATTCTGAACTCTCAACTCTGCCTCGAAGTCTGCTTCCTGGGGAACGCAGCCCATGAAACGAATTTCATAGACCGTTAATTGCAACTGATTTTGTAACTCACAGTTTGGAAAACACTGGCCTAGGGATAGTTGCCTAAGGACAGAACTTTGGTTGTGTTGCAAGGGAGAGAGCATTCCCAGTACAGCCAACCACCCTGGTGCAGACTTACAGTTCTTTTCACTGCTTGCATCCACATGATTCATCCCTTCTTCTATCAGGCCTGGTTCTTCTGATGCCCAGGCCTTTCTTCCTAAGAAAAACCCTCTATCGCCTCCTGGCACAGGTGGGAGCAGCCTGCGTGCTGATTTCCTGTGCCTGGAGCACAAGAATAATTGACTGTGCTGTATGTAAGCTTTCAACTTATCTCAAATTTTATGCCCGCACCTCACCGCCTCTCTCTGCCAAAACCCATGACTCCAAATCCTGAGCTGCTTTTGGATTCTTCACAGTAAAATTCTAGCTTATACCTACTACATAGTTTAGCTTTCTTTCCCGTTAGGAATGTTAATTGTCCTCCTAACAAATATTTTGTATTAGTCATTTTTTGTTGTTATAACAAAATACCTGAGGCTCAGTAATACATCAAGAAAACAGGTTTGTTTAGCTCACAGTTATGGAAGTTCCAGGGGATGGTGCTGGCTGGGGCAAGGGCTTCCTAGCTACATCCCAATATGGCAGATGGTAGCATGGCATGAGCCAGTGAGAGGAGGAGAGATCACATGGTGACTCAGACAAGGGACAGGCTTATTCTCTTATAACAATCTCTTCCATGGGAACTAGCTGGGGTCCCATGAGAACTACATTAATTCCATCCCAAAGCAGTGCCCCCAGTGCCCCAGTCACCTCCTACTAAGCCCTGCCTCTTAAAAGTCCCACTACTTCCGCAAGGTCAAGCTTCTAATACATGAACCTTGGGGGTACATGCACAAGCCATACCCAAGCCACAGCATATTTATTTCACTGTTTCATCCATTCATAACTCCTCTCCTGGTCTCTAATGAGGGGACGATTATGCTTATGCTCATTCTGCCATCTTCAGCTAGAAGTTAGCAACTTGAAACTTGGCAGCCGTCATATCACCACTGTAGCTGTGAAGTAGGACAGGAGGGATTTGATTCTTGCTTTTGCACCTTCCTTGCACCTTTTTTTATATGAGGAGATTTTTATGTAAAGAGCTCTACTTATATGAGGATATAAAGTTAAATCATATAGCAATCTGCCATAAAAGTCTTGATGAGCTGATAAGCATTTTATGGCTACATATGATACAAGAGAGAAAGTGATAAAATGCAGGAGAGCAGACCAAGTTTTGTGGAAATTTAAGGGAAAGGGTAGTTATATTCAAAATAAAGAGTAAAAGACTGGGGGATATAAAGTGGAATAAAATTGGCCCTAAAGTTTAGGGCAACCAAGAAAAATCACCAAAGATATGAAACAATTTTCTAGTTATGGATCGAGTGCTACTACATGTCAGGTACCGTGCTATACCTGGGAGAGATAAAAGAGGAAGAAAAATGGTCTCTGCTTTCCCTTGAAGAGTTCATATCAATTGTGATTGAGAAAGCAAAACAATGAAACAAATATACATATAAACAGGGCCAGGGATCTAGCTCAGTGGTTCTGCTGCCTTCCTCATAAGTGCAAGGTCCTGAGTTCAATCCCCAGTACCAAACAAAACAAAACAAAATATACATATAAACAGCAATCAGTTGTACACTCTTCAAAAATTCACTATTTTGCTCAAGAGTAGATTTGTAATATTGCAGAACTGATTTTGTTCACACCATGTGTCGTATAACCTAGCTCCTCGAGAAGATAAAAATAGTTGCCATGAATGGCAAGCAACTCCCACAGTATCTTTTTAATTCTTCATACTTTAAATACTGAGGGGGTTCAAGAAAGAATCTCTCCTTCTGGAATGTTAGGCATAGCAACATCAGGGTGATTGGGGGAAGGCTTCACGAGTCAGTTAAAAAATGCATTAAAACAGCTGAGGCAGGCTCCTCGCCTCCAGGAAGGAGGGTGGGTGCTGGCAGGGCTTCGATGAGTGGCTTGGGCCTCATTTCTGGTGTTGGCTCTGGAATCTTTCTGGCATAATTCACAGCCAATTAATCTTGTCAGGCAGCCTGGTAATGCCAGCTATAGCTCCGACACCATCATTCCACCATCCCGGCAGCCATTGTCTCATTGGTGGAGCCATTCACCCAAAATCTTAATAAAATATTTTCAATTGGACAAAAGGGCACCTGTCCACAAAGAAAGAGGTTACAACCCACAGAGCAGATACATTTTGATAGTTTTCAAAACCAGAAAATTCAATTCTTATGAGCATTTTGAAAAAAATAACAAGAATAAAATAACTTTTTCAATACCCATTGTGCTTAAAGCTTGTTAATGGCAAAGAAAAATTTGTCATAGTAGAAAAAAAGACCCCCTACCCCCCCCCGCCCCCCAAGCACCGCACTTTGCTAAGCAGTGGAAGTGTGAAGGTGTTTCCCTGTGCGAAGGAGAGAAGAGTGGGCGGCTTGCGGGAGAACGAGAGAGGGCGGGACATGGTTTGGGTCACTTAGCGTGTGGGAGGAGCACTGAGTCACAGGAGGAGGAGGACAGGACTTGTGGCAGGGAGTGGGCAGACAGAAAACTGCAGAGCCACTTGGCCTGCGAGTGTAGTAAGGACAGTGCAAAAGAAAAATAGAAAACAGGTCTAGCACAAAGAACAAAAAGTGATGCCTTGCTGATAATGCCACTGTCAGGTAAAAGGGCCGAAGACCAAGACCAGACCAGGCCACAACAAGCCTTTATTAGGGGAATAGATCTGCCGGGCTGTCTCTGAACAAAGGAGAGACAAAAGCAATATGGCTGGGGCAGGGAGAGTCTTTTATAGAGACTAGGGTGGGGCTTGTAGGGGCTGAGGCGGGGTTGAATGAGGTAGTGACTAGGGAATGGAGGAGCCGGTGATGTCACTAGGTGGTAGGAGGTGAGCGAGTATTAGGTTACTGTCTAGGTGGGAACAGGGGCATGCTGGGAAGAAGGGTTTGTTCTTTGGTGGGAGCAACCATCTTGGCATGATGTCACACAGGGGAGGGGGCAAGGCACCATAGGAAGAGGGCAGCTACTATACTTAATAGCTGCTGAGGTGGTGGGAGACCTAACAGCCACCTTACGGGAAGTGGTCCGAATTGTTGAGGTGTGTTTGTTATGTGGTTTTCAGCCTGATAACTGGTGGTGAACCCACTGACATCAACAGAGAACATTTCAGCTCCCCTTAGCTGTAACAGCAACCTCAGAGCTGCCTCCTTAAACCAGAGTAGCCGGGACACAGCAGGGGATGAGCTGAAGACAACACTGAAGAGATTTTCTGTCTGAAATAAGCCTTAAAGCCTGGGGAAGAAAGCAGCGCTTTTCTTTCCCCATTAGTCAAAGTCATTTGTTTGTTTTATTTGAAACTGTAAATGGATTTTTTTTTTTTTTAAATAATCTGCCTCCAGTCTGAAATGGGAATATGGACTCATAGACATTAGGGTGAAAAGGAATCATAGATCATCTTGATAAACACTCACATTTTACAGATGAACTTAGGCTTAGAGGGTTTAAAAGGACTTGGCCAACATGTTGGGTGGGGAATGGGAAAAGTTGGATGGATGATCAATCAGTCAATCATCGAGCAAACATGGATGAAATGCAAGGTGCCCCCTCACCACAGGCACCTCCCAGGACAGGGGAGGGAGGAGCTGGGGTGAGTTCCTGACTCGTGGAGAAGTAAGGTGCTCGGGCTGCCACCGCAGGATGTGGGTATGAAGAGCCTGCCCCTGGCATGCCTGTGTGTGGAGATGCTTTTCATGCATGTTTTCTGTGTATTGCAGACATCCAGTCAAGAGCAAGATGAAACAGCTGAGCAACAGTAACTGTACAGTACAACAAAAACAAAGGTCCTTTCATTAAGAAAAAAATTGGTAACCTGTGAGACTCTTCCAGAGGCCACTGAAATACGACACTGCCCGCAGTACAATCAAGTAACTGAATTCATTGTTATGAAGATAGCTGGGATGTTAATTGCAATACCGACATTAGGGTATTTATAGAATGTGTAAATATTTAATTTGATTTGTTTTACAAAAGTTGACAAATATTGTGTTATGGGCCGAACTGTGCTTTCCTCAAATTCATATGTTGAACTAGTGCCTCCCAATGTGACTGCATGTGGAGAGGCAAGCAGGATGGGCCTAACCCGGTATGACCGGTATCTGTGGAAGAAAGGTGGATAGGACAGAAACTTGCATGGAAAAGACCATGCGAAGATGGATAGAGGAGATGATAGAGAAAATTTAAACTATGGTTAGTTATTAAGGTATCTGAAGTAGAATAAGTAATGCATTCCTTTAAGATTTACCTTTCCCGTAAGTCTTGTTGTTTAAGGTGATGGCTAACTGACCCTTTGACCTGGAACGTAGCTGTAGATAACATTTAACCTGGAGAAAAACAAAGTAGAAATGTTTGGGTAGTTTACAATGTTTGTGTTTTAAGTGCCATCTGTTTGTTATATGTCTGTGACTATAACCATTAACAGGAACTAGTTGTAAAAGGGAAACAAATTTTACTGACTAAGACCACCAGGAATGAGGTAATGGCTAAAAGAAGATATAAAAGGAAATGTTAAAGCAAAGGATGGGGCAGACATTGATCAGAGGAGTTTCTGGCGATCCGCCCGCTTGCAAGTAAAGGTTTTGATTTTTTACCCAAATTCTGTGTCTCCGTGCATTTCTTTCCGCGATTACAGAACAGAGACAACCAAACCTGTTGATGCTTTGATCTTGGACTTTGAGCCTTTAGAATTATAAGAAAATCAAGATCTGCCACTTAAACCACAGTGTCTTCTTCGAAGAGCAGACTAAAGCATATGGTCTTCACCTTTGCCACACCCTATAAGAGTTCTCACTCTGAGACATGGTTAAAGTCCAAGGCAGAGATTTCTCTTTCCTACTTCCTGAGTCTTCTCGGTGGTTTGAGAAGAGGGTCCTGTTTGTAGTAAATCGTCCTCGAAGAAGAAGCAAGCTATGAGAGATCAGATAGGCCTGAAGGAGCAGGGAGAATCCAGTCCTAGGGGAAGGGGAGGGTGGGCTCACAAGGAAAAGGAATAACAGGGCCAGGGAACCTCCGCTCCAGCTGCCCAACAGTGTCTCTCATTCCTTCAGGGAGAAGCATTACAGGGCTGGAGATTTAGCTCAGTGGTTTTGCTGCCTGCTGCGCAAGTGCAAGGACCCGAGTTTGACCCCTGGTACCAAAAAAAAAAAGAAGCATTACAATGCCTCTTACTGGATACACCTCTGTTCCATTGGAAATATTAATACAGTATATAAATTCTCTGGGTAACTCTAGAAACAAACGGTTTTGATTTCTGATTTTTAAAAAATATTAAACTAATACTTTTATACCAACAAATATAGTATTTCAGTACTTTAAAATAGCCTGGAATATGAAAATTGATACTTATTTTCCTAATTCTACACAGAACAAAGCCCAGGGAGCTCACAGTTTGCAGGATTAAGTTAAAGCAGCCTAACTTCCTACACACCTTGGGGATTAGTTATGTGAATGAACTGAATTAGAAATAGGCCAATGGCACCATCAAACAACAGACACACTGAACAATCTTTTTTGTTGGAAGTTAATAGCTGTAAACTTCTTGCCCAGACTAGGCTCTCAATAAATATTTATTTTACCTAAAATCAAATAACATAGTTGTCCAAAAGTTCAAAGATTAATTCCAGATGTTCAGTTTTTTTTTACAAGAAAGCAATTGTTATACAAACATAAACTTTTCTTTAATTTTGGATTATGTATACTTTTAGAGTATAATTTTCAAAAAGGTAAAATGACAAACATGGAAATGAAAACGTAAAAAGATTTTATTCAACACAATGACCACGAGACAACAGCAAGACGTTAAACTCAGCAAGGACTGAATGTGGGAATTCAGGACTACAGGCAATTTTAAAAAGGAAAGGGTCTGGTTGTGGTGTCTCAGGCCTGGAATCCCAGGATTTTGGGAGGCTGAGGCTGGATGATTACAAGTTTGAGCCCAACCTGTGCAATTTAGTGACTTAGTAAGACCCTGTCTCAAAATAAAAAAGGGCCGTGGATGTAGCTCAGTACAAAGACTCTGGGTTCAATCCCAGTACCACGGTGGGTGGGCGTGGGGAAGAAATGCACCCAGGGATGGCCATTAGCCCAAAGACCACTACATTCATTATGTGCCCCTGTCCACTGTTCCCAACTCCAGCATTCCTGTCCCAACAGCCGGAACTGCTCTTACCTGGAGATTCTGGGACTCAGCAATTAGAGCCCTGTTGCCTCATTTTACCCTGAACTGTGCTCTGCAAGGACAAGTAGCCCTCTCCCATAGGTCCCAGGTCTGGCCTGCTGATTTTATACCTGCACTGGCACTGGCTTATTCCCTATTCCGGTTATAGTCTTGGCTACACCTGCCCCCCTCCCAGGACTGAGCTCGTGGCTCACTCACCCTGTCCTCCTTTACAGAAACTGCAGGCCTGCACTGGAACCCACAGCAAGGTTTGCAATTCTGCAATCTGCTGATGGATTTCTGGGCACCAGCTATCTCCCCGGAAGAGCAGCCAAACCCCACCTACTCCCGACCTCTGTGCTTATTCCTATCTACGCGCCTTCCCGGACACACCTGATTTTATTACAACCCTTCTCCCCACAACTGCTTGCCCAACCGCCACCTCTTTTGTTGCTACCCCCAGCACATGACATCCTCCTGCCTGCAGGTCTGACCTTACTAGGCCTTTCTCCAGCCTCGGATACTGCTGACTGTGCCTCTCTGGGAAGCTCTCCTGTGGCTCGGGTAGCATTCTGCTTTCCTGGTTTGCATCTCCGTTTCTGTTACAGGCTCTTCTTTTCTGCCTCTTCTTCATGAAGATGTTCTTCAGGACTCTCTCCTCGGCCCACTTCTCCACTGACTCTTCACTCACCCATCCCGACAATTTTATCCCGGTCTCTTGGCTCCAGTGTGGACACGGATGCTCCAGAGTCCCAAATCTTTCCTCTCCACCTCATATTTTCCTGAGCTTCAACTCAGCTACCTATTAGAGTCACTTCCCAGTGGAATTACTTACCAAACCTGTAGTTTTTGCTTTCCTTCTGTCCATGAACAGAATAGCCATTGACTCAAGCGAAAGAAGACTCAAAATCACCTTCATGACCAACTGGTGGCCAGTTCCTGTGGATTTTAGTGCTGCCAAACTGCCACTGCCTTGCCTTATATTCTAAGTAGTCTGGGCTCTCTGTAATTTCAATGGTTTCTTGTTTCTCTTCCCCCATCCTTTATATTATCACCCAAGTAATAAAACATTGTGAGGTGCACCCATCAGGGAATTGTGCAGCCAATTTAATGGATTGCATTAACTTCTCTAGATGAAGTAGATTAGAATGGAAAATATAAGGGTAAGTAAAATGTTGCTGTATTTTCATTTCAGAGATACATTCATATATGTATACATGTGTGTATATACGAACGTTCAGTGTGTTAATCACCATATTAATGTAAGTCTTACAAATGATCAAAGAAGTTCAAAAGCCATTCCTCTAAAACACACAAGTGAACACTTTACTTTCTTGCAAAAAAAACTTCATTGGCTCCTCTGCTTCTAAAGAATGGAGTCCAAATGTTTGGCAAAGCTTTCAAACTCCCACGGTGGGGCTATAGCCAACCTCTCTGTTTCCTCTCATGCCTGGAAATGGGAGAACCCATTAGGTTTACATGGTGATATGCTAGGAGGTACTCAGAACCACTGGCTAAACACTCTATGTCTCCATACCACAGCAGTTTTACCTGCTGGTAAGTAGTGTCCAGTATTCTCTTTGTTTTCAAACAGTACAGGTACATTATGACACAGAATTTAAGATTTGTGTGAATTTTAAGGGAAAATACTAGAATGTAATGGAAGATTTCCAGAGATTTATGATGAGGTCCTCCTCCTCTCTGCCTCTCAGAGCCTTCCAGGGTAAGCATGTGAGAGGCACTGCCAGTCACCAGAAATGCCCTGCCACCATCCTTGGGGGCCATGGAGGGACCCATGTCCAGCTTCCTCGGGGGCCCACTGTGAAGGGGGAGACCGGTGTGCAGCAACACCCAGGTACAGCAGTGCACACAGAGGTGCCTGGGCCCTGCAGACGGGCAGCAGGCCGCACAAAGTTCGCACCTGGAGTTGATGTTAGCTAATGAGAGAAAGCAAACCGCAGAGGGCAGGGCCACGATCACATGCTACTTCTGTCACAGGCTTTAAGGTGTCAGGCAAGCCTCATAACCCCATGGACAGTGAGAAAGCTCTGCCTGCAGCACCTGTCGCTCCATGGAACTGCAGGCAGCGTGTGCCTGGCCAAGCCTCCTGAAACAACCTCACAGATGTGTCCCCAGAGCTGAGCCCTCCAGGGTGTTCTCTGCAGATAGAGGCAGTGAGAGCCTGCCCCTATATCTTAAGGCATTTAGGTTCTCTTAGCTCAATTTCTTCTTCTGAATAATGGGACTCACACTAAGGATGCCTCCCTAGGGGGGTTATTTGAGGATTAAATGTGCTAATGTATATGAAAACGCTGTAAACAGACCTCCTCTTATACAACAATAAGATTATTTTTGTAATATTCAGCTTATAAATTGCTTTGTACCTGTTTTATATAAAAAGCTGTTTTCTATTAATGCCTGAAATACCTAATTTTTAAAAATGGCTCTAGAACACAAAAAGTTTCTCTCTTTAATCATACAGAAGCAGGCTGGGGAAAGTAGGAGATCACAGCATTTTTAGAGGATTTTATAACATTGAGAATATGTTCCTTAAGTCCTGATGGAGAGACATAAAATTATCAAAGCTTGGGAGTTTAATAGCAATTCAGCATTTCCAATTCTTGTGAAAATGGGGATAGGGAAGAGAATATTTCCAATCTGTTTAGTGAGTTCTGGAAAGATGATGGTGACAAGAGTGTATGTTTAAATCCGAATCTCAACATGAAAACACACCTGTAAAACCAAAGTCCATGGATATTTACAATGAGACTTAAGTTACAAAGCATTCACACCAACTTCAAGATGCATGGGAGTGAGGAAACCCTTCAGCTACCACAAGCCCCGCATGCTATCAGCAGCAGAGGGAGAAAGCAGAAGGAAGCTGGGTGGGCTGGAGAGCCCAGGACAGGGTGGCTGTTTACTGAAAGCATTCGGGAAGGTTGGCCAATGCCTGCAGGGCTCTGTTAGAGGCATGCAGGTGGTCGCCAGTCTGGACCCCCGAAGGCCTGGGTGGAAACTGAGCTGCTCTGCACCACCAGGACAGGCCAAGGCCCGGAAGGGAATTGCTATACCAGGGAGTGATTATGGAGTGGACCGGGATAAGGGGAAATTAGAAAGCGGGCCCAGCTGAGAGCAGAGGAGGAGGGTGGGATAGTGGCTCGCCTGGCATGCAGGAGACCCTGGGTTCCATCTCCTGAAAAGCAGCGGGAAGGGAGAACAGAACCAGAAAGTCTCTCAAGGCACCCCGACCCTTCCACCAGCATAACAATGGACAAGGAGTTCTGTAAGTTAGGAGAGCTACCCGGAAACAAAAGTCCTACTGAGAGTTCTGGAAATCAAGCTGAGCATGGGGGCACAGGCCTGTGATCCCGCATTTGGGAAGCTGGGGTAGGAGGAGCGCTGAGAGTCTGAGGCCAGCCTGAGCTACATACTGTAGTAAATTCAAGGCCAGCCTGGAATATATGGCAAGGTCCTGTCTCAAAATAAATAAGTAAATCTTAAAATTAAATTAAAAAAATAAATAAAAGTTCTGGAAAATCATTTTCACACACAAAAAAATGAGAAACAGAAAAGTATTGAGACCAAATCTCTTGCAGCTATTTCTAAGAAAAAAAAGGTGCTAAATAGCATCCCTAAACCAGAAAAACAGGCTCAGAGAACACATCAAAACCATAACTTTCTATTTCAAAGGAGCTAAAATGCATTGAAAAATACATGATATGATTAATCCAAAATTTTATGAAAATACGTTGAAAAATACATTGTATTATTAATCCAAAATTTTAAAGCTAAGAAATAAGATGATAGAACTCAAGAGACAATTAGAAATAAAACTAATTTCAGAAATGAAACTAAACTACAAGGAACAGAGGAACAAAGAAAACAGATCAGTCTAAAGAGAAGTAGAAGATAAAAAGCAAGAAATTTTAAAATGAAAATGAATAAAAAGATTTAAAGTTGAGACAAAGTGACATGCTGAAAAAGATGGACAAAGAAGATTCAATTACAATCAGAATCCCTGAAGAAGAAAAGCAAAACAATGGGACAAAACTAGTAGAAAATTTTCCTTAAATAACAAAAATGAAACTACCTGTTGACAAACCACATTATTTAGCTGAGAATACTAAGCTAGAACAACCAACATCGAGATATATTTTCAGTAAAATGAATAAAAATGAGAAGCAGAAAAGTATTGAGACCAAATCTCTTGCAGTTATTTTTAAGAAAAAGTATTCTGTATCATCAGCATAGCTTCTGACAATGCTTTAGGCTAGAAGAAAGCTCAGTGGCTCAGTGCCTGCCTGGCAAGTTCAATTCCCAGTACCAAAAAAAAGCAGGAGGAGGAGGGGGAGGGGGAGGAGGAGAAGAAGAAGAGAAAAAGCAGATGGAATAACAGATTTAAGAGACTCAAGGAACAAAATGTTAATCAACATTTAAAGGTTCACATGAGGGCGCACCTGCCGGGCCGGCGGGTTCTCTCGGCCATGTTCTTTGAGCGGCTCTGGGGGCCCTGACAGGGCTCCCAGCCCCCGCCTCTGCAGGGGCTCAAGTGGCGTCCCCTTCCAAGAGTTTTCTTGGAGGCTTTTTCGGTCCCATTTGTGAGACTGATGTTGTCCTTAATGATGGGGAAACAAGGAAAAATGGCAGAGATGAAGACTGAAGATGGCAAAGTGGAAAAACACTATCTCTTCTATGATGGAGCGTCTGTTTCAGGAAAGGTAAACCTAGCCTTTAAGCAACCTGGAAAGGGGCTAGAGCACCAAGGAATTAGAAGTGAATTTGTAGGTCAAATTGAACTTTTCAATGACAAGAGTAATACTCATGAATTTGTAAACCTAGTGAAAGAACTAGCTTTACCTGGAGAACTGACTCAGAGCAGAAGTTCTGATTTTGAATTTATGCAAGTTGAAAAGCCACGTGAATCTTACATCGGTGCCAATGTCCACTTGAGGTATTTTCTTAAGGTGACAATAGTGAGAAGACTGACGGACATGGTGAAAGAGTAAGATCTTATTGTTCACCAACTTGCCACCTATCCTGATGTTAACAACTCTATTAAAATGGAAGTGGGCACTGAAGATTGTCTACATATAGAGTCTGAATATAATAAATCAAAGTGTCATTTAAAGGATGTGATTGTTGGAAAAATTTACTTCTTATTAGTAAGAATAAAAATACAACACATGGAGTTACAACTGATTAAAAAAGAGATCACAGGAATTGGACCCAGTACTACAACGGAAACAGAAACTATCGCCAAATATGAAATATGGATTGTGCACCAGTAAAAGGTGAATCCATTCCAAAAGGACTATTTTTAGCAGGATATGACCCAACACCAACAATGAGAGACGTGAACAAAAAGTTTTCAGTAAGGTACTTTTTGAATCTAGTGCTTGTTGACGAGGAAGACAGAAGGTACTTCAAGCAGTAGGAAATCATCTTATGGAGAAAAGCTCCTGAAAAACTGAGGAAACAGAGAACGAACTTTCACCAGCGCTTTGAATCTCCACACTCACAAGCATCTGCTGAACAGCCTGAAATGTGAACTGAATAGGAGAAAAAAAGGAAAAAATCCATAACCATTAAGTTCAGCAGTTTAAAGATGGTTGCAGCATGTAGGGGGGGAAAGAGGACAAAACTCCATATATAATAGTCTTTCTTTATCTTACAGTGCTGCATTTATTTTACAATATAACTAAATGTTCTTCATGTATAAACACTTTAAAAAGTGCTTTCTTTGAAACGCTGGAGATTTCCTAAGCTGCCTTTTTTATTTTTATTTTTTTTAACTGCACACTTTGATGACAAGCACTCAGATATTGCATCAGCATAAACACTAAAGATTTTCATTTGAATAGGAAAAAAAAATAAAGGTTCACATGAAAGGCACAGGACAACACTTATTAATATGCTCAAGTTCAGAGAATATTGTTGTAATTAGCCCTTCCTGAAGAATTAACTAGTGTATCAGTTTGAGAGAACTGAGTTCGATCCCCGGTACCAAAAAAAAAAAAAAAAAAAATGAACAGAGAGGCATCAATATAAGGACTAGTGGTATACATTACAGACAGACTTAGCTGAATAAAGAATACTAAATGAGTTAAAAGCATAATACATAAAGGCTATGTTCTCATATAACATAGATATGGTACAGTGTACAATGGGATAGGAAAGGGAAGAGCATATAGAAAATATTTTAAGGTGTTCTTTGTAGTTATGTTGGTGGTGATAATATGTGTATTGTTACGCTGAGCCTACTGTGTGCATACTGTGGAATAAAGTAAATGAAGGATCACGAGACATTCCATCTATGGTATAATGGTTAGAGAGTTTGCTTCTCCCCCAAATCCACACGTTGGAATCTTAAGCCCCAAGGTGGCAGTGTTAGGAGGTGGGGCCTTTGGGTAGTAATTAGCCATGTGGGCGGAGTTCTCATGAATGGGATCAGTGCCTGTGTAAAAGATGCCCATGGGGTTTGTTCACCCAGTCCACTATGTGAGGACACAGTGGGAAGAATCCAGGGAATGGACCCTTACCAGACACTGAATCTACTGGCACTGTGATCTTGGATTTCCCAGCATCCAGGACTGTGGAAGTTTAGTTTATAAACTACTCCATTTGTGGTATTCGGTCTTAGCAATCCAAATGGACCAAAACACTATCATTTACTGTACCCTTTGGAAATAGCAATCTTTATATGGAGGCAAAAAGACTCTGACGTAGTATAAAAAAAGGCTAAGAAACCCTCATGGCCCTGGTTTTAATTGGAAATATCAGTATGATCGTTAGGAATCTTATGTGTGAAATTACATCTATATGTACACTTATTGCTAGACAGATTTCCCAGCTCTGTTACTGAAAAAGCCCCAGAAACAGTAACCAACCTAGCAGTACTACAAATTAGCACCCAAGTTGTGAACTTTTAAACATATTTCCCAATGACAGAAGTCAGGACTTTGGAAACACGACTGATTCCATGTCTGGGGCAGGAAGCATAGAAATAATCCTGGAACATCTGATGTTAGATATGAGGAAGGTTAAGAAAAATATTTAGGCTATGTCAAAAGGGCTCAGAAGCCAACTTGAAGAGGATTCTACTGGCCAGAGATAGGACAGTGAAAGCTCCAAAAAAGTAATAGCTGTGGGGTGGGGATTTAGCTCAGTGGTTTCAATGCCTGCTACGCAAGCTCAAGGACCTGAGTTCGATCCCTG
This sequence comes from Heterocephalus glaber, assembly GCF_053883595.1. NCBI lineage: Eukaryota > Metazoa > Chordata > Mammalia > Rodentia > Bathyergidae > Heterocephalus > Heterocephalus glaber. Next base: position 461,621 of record NW_028258211.1, on the reverse strand, counting down.
GTACCAAAAAAAAAAAAAAAGTAATAGCTGCTATTGATTGAATCCTTATTAATATGTTGAAATCCATGAGTTCATCATAATTTTTTCTTAAAAAACAAATAATTATTCAGCCTTAGAGGAGAATAAGAACTCATTCATTATCTTAAAAACTGGTAACTAGGAGCAAAGAACCAAGCAGTATTCTGCTTTTTCTATTTGAACTGACAGTGGGTAGCCAAATGGTAGATGAGATATACCTCTTTATAAAAATACTCCAACTAATAAGTGAAAAAGAAATAGTGGGATTTTAGTGTCACCACTTTGCAGCCACCGACGAATTAATGGATCTAGACATCAACAGTCACGAGTTAGCCAGACACAGTATGCCACACTATGATGAAAGACCATACCAACCTGTAGTCTTACCCAAAGGGATAAGATCCCAGTCTGAAGCTGCTGAATCCATTTACCAGTTCACAGGAAATACAGAGGGCAGAGGAACAAGCCAAACTATATCATAAGACCTTAAGTCTGTAAACAATAGAATCCAACTGTTTGAAACTACAAATCAAATACCTCCAGTTTTGAGGTGTGTGTGTGTGTGTGTGTGTGTGTGTGTGTGTGTGTGTGTGTGTTTGGCATTAGGGACTGAACTACAACCCCAGCCACTTTTTAAATTTTTATTTTTGAGACGGGACCTTGCTAAGTTGCCCAGGCTGGTCTCAAACTTGTGATCTTCTTCTCCCACCTTCCCAGAGTGCCCCAACACAGCCTGCCTGCCCCACTACTTTAAAAGGTAAATCAGAAGGAAACGAAACAGTGTAAGGGTGAACAGTGTAGATTGCTGGAGTCTTACATTCAGAAAAAAATAGTAGAAAAATACAGTGGTGATGATATACACTCGGGCTGCCCAACTATAAAGAAAGGATGGGGGATGCTTGCGGAGGAAGGAGGGTTTATGTTGGAACACAGCACCTGATGACCTGCTGGAGAAGCTGGGCGTTCTGTCTTGATTTTGGCATTCACTAGAAGAATGTTTGCCATACCAGAACTCGTTAGAGTATGTGTTTATTTTGCATGGCTTTCTAAATCTACTTATTTTACAGTAAACATAAAGATTAAAAGGAATAAAGATCTATATAACTTAAATGATAGCTGTCACAACAAATGGAGATTTTCACCAAGATTCTCTCATGTGTCTTACTCGAGATTTAAAATATTGAACAGTACCTGTAATATTTCCAGGGATAATTATACCTGCCGAGGTGTAGAAAGAGGAAAAACTAGGGCAAGGCAATAAAGAACAAAGCGGACTAGTGAAATGGAAGGCAGGAAGAATGACCTCTAAATCCTAAAAAAAAAAAAAATCCAAGAAATCTTGTGGGTATAGGTGAGTTGCTTGCTCTAAAGTGGACTTAAATTTTGCATAGAGGAATAAATCTTTATGCAGGCCTCATTACTTAGAAACTCTGGCCGTTTTGAAATTTGGGAATAAAAATTTCCTTTCTGAGGATATTGCTGAGTGGCAGAGAGCTTCTCTGGCATGTGGGGGTCCCCAGCCTCTCAGGAAAGAGGAAAGGACAGGGGAGAAGAGAGGAGGCCAGGGAAAGGGGGGAGGGGAAGGAGAGGTGAGGGGGAGGAGGAGGAGGTGGAGGAGGAGGAGGAGGAAAAGAAAAGAAAAGAAAAGAAAAGAAGAAAAGGAAAAATAAGGAAAGGAACGGAAAAGAAGGAGAGGTAAAGGAAAGAAAAGAGGAAAAGGACGGATAAAGCCGTAAACTTTTGGGCTGGGGGGTAGCTCAGGTCCAGAGCAGAGGGTTAGCTTGCACAACCTGCACTCAATTCCCCAGCAATAGCAACAAAGCTTCCTTGGCCTGCTCTAACCTTGCTTTAATTACTGCCAGGAGACGTTATGAGCCTGAAATACTTAGAAGGCTTGTTGTAAGGATCACTCTTGGGCAAGGCACACCGGGTGGGGCAGGGGTGAGGAAAGGAGTGCCTCTAGAATCCCAGGGCCAAGCTCTGTGAGCACGCACTTCCGCACTTCCGGGCATACCTGGCCTGCGGCGGGGGACAGATTCTGACCTGCAGAACGCAGGCCTGGAAAGGACTCTGCTGCCTTCTTCTTTCTACTTTTTGTGTCTGGTGCCTTAATGTCTCATCCCGCCCATCGCTCCAAGGGGCAAGTGACCTAGTTAAACTGAACCCTCTCCCATCCGACCGTCCAGATTAGTCGCTGTTCATTCGCTCCACTCCTCCTTTTCTCCTGCCTTTTTCATCTTCTGCAAATTCTCTGTCCCTTACTTTCCTCATTATAACTCAATCTCCTTTGTGTAATTTTTCTCCTCTTTCATCATAAGAACAGAAAATATTTGCCAGTTAAGAAACAGAATTATTCCGAATAGAAATGTTATGCCAATCTACTGAAAATCAATAGAAAAAAATAACATCATTTATATAGAAGCAACTCCCATTTTGAGTCAGTGTGTAACTCCAGAAATAGAAATCATACTTGTCAAAGTTCAGAATAATGAATAAAACTCACTTGTTAAGTCACCAAAAAATTTCAGATTGCCATTTTCACACATTTATGAAAGCTTTGGGAGTTGTCAAAAATATCACCATAGTGATTTTTCCCCCGTCTATTGCTATTCCAGCTTTTGTCTTCTATGAAGCCACTTCCCACCATATGCCTGATAACCGACCCCCCACACACACACACACACAGCAAGGGTGTGTGCTGGTAACTTGCCAATGGGACAGGTGAAAGAGTCCACTGAGAGGCGTTTCATCTTCCTGTTCAAGAGATGGAAGGGAGGGACAGTCTCTCTGTTGTAGGCAGCTAAATTAGATGGAAATTAATATACAGTTAGAGGAGGACTAGGCCCTCAATGAACTCAGCATGAAATAAAATAAAAACATCAGAACAGTGGCTGGAGGTGAATCTGAAGACAGTCGGGCCTCAAGATGGAGAAGCAATAGCCAGGCCTGCGTGTCTGCCTGGAGATAAATGGCAACTTGGGATTAGACTGTAATCAGCCCCAGACAGGCATTGGACACACAGGTGTTGGCCAAACACCTGAACCCATGCTCCCCTCCCTTTCCAAGAATTCCTTTGATCTTTCCAGGTATCCTTGATACATGACTCATTTTTTTATAGAATCAATATTAGCTAAACGGCTATACTTATAACCTATAGGTTGATTATAGTTTGACAGACAATGTACCACATTGTGATTTTGCTGTATAAATTACCTCTGACAAAAGGCCTTGGTGGCCATCTTTTTTTGGAACCCCACCTTCTCTCAGGAACTTTCTCTTACTAAACCTTTCCTATCTTAACCTCCTTTGTCCCTTGGAATTATTCTTCGATATTCAGGGGACACAAACGGCACATCTGACATCTAGCAGGTCAGGAGTTATATTTTTCCCATATCACCCCTACATTTGGTCACAGTTGATATGTTGCCCTCTATGACAGCCTTTTTCAATTCTGAAAAGCGTAAGGACAAAGTGCATCAAACGGAGAGGAGAAGCAGAAAGTTGTAAACAGCCTTCATCTTTAACAGCATGCTTAAGCTGCTGAATCAACTTGTTTGGGGACTTACTGTCCTTCCTTCCATTCACATAATAAATGTTCATGGTTTAAAACACTCCTGTTGTAAGCTCTGTTACTTGTTGCTGGAAACATCCTAGCTGATACGTATCTTGAGAGTGCAGGTAAAATTCTTAACTCTGTTGGTAAGGACCAGCCTGTGTATCACACACAGCAGGGGACGGGAAGTAACTGCAAGGTACTAACAGTTATTATTCTTTTTCACGTGATTTCACAGACTTTGCTTAGTGCAAGCAAAATATGTTTAATTTTATTTAGGCTTTAGAGGCAAAATATGATTAATAACATTAGCAAAATGAGAAGTATATTAGGGGAATTATTTATACATTCCATGATCTCTTTTGAAACATGACTAGTCTAGAAATTATGATTTTGTTATAGAAACAGTTCAGAACAGATAGACTCACTTGTGTCAGTTTTTTTCACAAAATAAAATACTAGGAGTATCTAGGTTAAAGTTTCTTCCCAACAGCTGCTTACATTTGCTTTAACATTCCACTCCTATGAAACACAGTAACACCCTAGAAAAATAAGGGAGTGAGAAAATGTACAGTAACTCTAAAATACAATTGGCTGGAGCCAGATATAGAATACAAAATGATAGCAATATTGGAAATTGAGACTACTAAGACCTGACATTAAAAAAAAAAAGAATGAAAGAGAAAGAGAGAGATAAACAAAAGAACAAAATATGAGACTTTGGTATATTTATTTCTGTCTCCCAACTTCCACCCACCCCTTTTAAAAATATTTGAGTTATTTCCAAAGACACATAAAAGAAAATAGATTGAAGAATTTTCTGGGTAGACTGTGGCCGCTGGGGATATTGTGAAGTGGATGATCAGGAACCGAAAGTGAGAAAAGAAAATTTCTAGGTTTTAACTAAATTGATAGGTTCCTGAATCACACACAAATATTTTTCAGTCAATAAATGTCTAATGAAAGGAGTTGAAGAACGGAAGCTAAAAGGCTTCCTGCTGTTTACAGCGCTCTCCAAAAAGGAGAAACACCTTTAAAACATGATTCACCTGCTCTCCATATGTCATTTTAATGGAAATTGCCCTAGCGCAGCGCAAGGAGGAGGCACACTAGATGGTAGAGACGGGATGATTAAGAAAAATACTTCTTAAGGTTGTGTTGATTGTCAAGAAAACAGCAGAGGCCCCTTAGCAATCAAGGGAAGTGGAACAGTGGGGCTGGATGGTGTGACCAGGCAAGGACTAGGGTCCTTGCTGGGAGAAGGTATTTATAGTGCAATCCTGAGCCTACCGCAATTTAACCCTATTTCTCTCTGTTCTTGTTTTTTTTTTTTTTTTTTTGGTACCGGGGATGGAGCTCTGGTCCTTGCGCTTGCGCAGCAGGTAGCGAAACCACTGAGCTAAATCCCCGGCCCAACCCTATTTCTTTAACAATAACAAATAATAAGTGATCAGTTGTCTGTGTTCTACTTCCTTCAATGTACTCTTACAAAGCTGTAATTATTCAAATCTTTTTTTCAGATTAACAAATAATACTATTCCTTTACCATGGATATCATTTTTTAGTCATCAATCACTTCTGAATTTTTCCCCCACCACTAAATTTGTTAAAAGGAAAAATCATAAATTCAGGCTCCCAGGCCATGGATCAGACCTACTGAATAAAAATGTTCAGAGACAGAACTTCTATTCAAACTAAGATTTGAGAACCACTGCTTTAAGGGGTTCCAAATAATTGACTATTTTTTAACAAGGGCTTGCAATTTAGTGTAAAGAACATATTGGCAATTTCTAAATAAATCATGTATTCTAATTCTTCCCAATAGCACTTACTTATACTGAAAAGTTGTTACTATTAAAGAGATGGTAAATCAACTTCAACATATTTCCTAAATGCTAAGGAAAACATGATCCAAGACTTTATATTTTTATTTTTTTAATTTAGAAGGCTTAGGGAGTCTTTTCTCTCTCTCTCTCTCTCTCTTTTTTTTTGGTACCAGGGATTGAACTCAGGTCCTTGTGCTTGCGCTGCAGGCGGCGAAACCACTGAGCTAAATCCCCGGCCCTCGTTTTCCTCTTAATGTGTAAGATTTTAAAAACCATGGGGAATTTTTTCCTTAGGAAGAAATGACGGCACCCAGCCTCTGTAATCTTTATGGTACTACCTGGCACCACTGCAGTAAGAGGCTGTTTTTTTTATGGAACAACACAAAGTATCAGAACTCTTCCTATTTTGTTCTAACTTATTTAATTAAATGTTCTACCTGGAAACCAAGTGGAAGCTCCTAAAGAATTTCTGACATGAGCTGAATTTTTCTTCTGACCCATAGTGACTATAATCCTACAACCATTATGGGAAATTAATTAGATATAAAGAGCAAGAACTCTAGACGTAAAAATGCAGAGGCTGAAAACTGAATTGTCATCTTCCTTATACCCCAATGAACTGTCTGATGGAATTTTTAAAACTTAGGTCACTAAAATGATATTTTAAGAAGACCTTTAATATATGCTTTTTTAAAATCAATACCTATATATCCCACTATAGCAATGAATTACCTAACATGCACATATAATATTTTACTTGTGATTACAAAGTTGCACAAAATGTTACACTTTTGTCAAGCAAGAACCCTCTGAAGCTCAAAGTTTTGTGCATGCTCCTAATGCTTTTGCCTTGGGGACTCAACTAGAATCTCTTGACGCTATGCCCCGGGGATCTGCATTTATAACATTCAGCAATTATCATTACCCACACTGTCACTAGCATTCTGACAAGGATGCCAGTTTCTTTACCGTCTATGAGATCCAGATCCTCCAAGATCCCACACTTCATCCTGTCTTAGAGATATACACAAGCATTTGTCAGCAGCTGACAGCTAGGGTCCATAAGCACAAATGGGCAGCTGCTTCAAAGAGGGGATGAATTCTGACCTTATTTATTTATTTATTTATTTATTTATTTATTTATTTATTTGGTACTGGGGATGGAACTCAGGCCTTGAACATGATAGAAAGTGCTCTCCCACTGAGCTATATCCCTAACCCTGTCCTGTTAGCTGTTGTTTTTGGTGTAGAAATGTATGGGGTAGTGATGATATTCAGATGCAATCGTCTTATATCATCTGGGCAAATTTAATGATGACTTCAACTTTCTCACTTTACTGAGTCACTGATGGGCAAGCACTTTATATATTCTAATGGAAATGTGGAAAGAAAGTCTGCACAGGAGGCTTTGAACAGAAGATTCTGCAGGAGCCCTGTTTATATAGGGTTTTGTTGTTATTGTTTAATCAGTACTGTATAATTCATCTCCTAGAAATAGGCACACAAATCTTGGTGTAATTTTAAAACAATGGACAGCAGCGATTAGTTTGTTAATCCCAGCCAGTCCTTGCAAGAAGGAAGCATTTATACATGATGCCATCCAAGGACCCTTAGGCACCCTAAACGTGACCACAATTTCCATTCTGTCTTCCTGTATTTCTCCTTCTCCTTGGTGTCTTAGGGTGGAGGGTTATTCTCATTGCCATCATGGCTCAAACATGTTTATTTATCAGTACTGTAATATTCTAGCCTATGCATTCTCGAGTTCTTTATAAACTAAATTTGACTTCAAAATAAGACTCCATGATGATTATGATTACTGTACTTAAGATTCTAAACTTTGTGCATGGAATGTTCATAGATTCAGCTTGGGAAAAATAATTATTATGGCTTAAATTCTGGTAGAATATAAACACAAACCAAGTGCTTGTGTCTAATTCCTCAATGATTCTGCAATACCAAACAAGATTATTATGGAAACAAGACGGCATTATTGGGAAAAAACCTTAGAGCTAAATACTGGGTAGGGAAAGTTAAAGTAGTTTTCTATCTGCTATTGATTGCTGCATAATGAATTAAACTTAGCAGGTGGGAATAATGAACACTTATTGTCTCACAGTTTTCCAGGGCTAGAAATCTCAGAGGAGCTTACTAGGTGTTTGGGCTCAGGGTCTCTTACAAGGCTGCATCAAGTTATCAGCAAGGGCTGCAGTCATCACAGGCCTCTGTTGGAAACCTCCACTCACCCACACAGGGTGTAAATGACCAGAGAGGGTGACAGAGAGCACTCACGTTGGAATCCCATCTTTCTACAACCAAACCTTGGAAGTGACACCATCCCTGCCATAAACTATTCATTAGGAGTGAGTCAGTATTTCCAGCCCACACTGAGTGGGAGGGAACTCGCAAGGGAATGAGGACCAGGAGGTGGAGAGGATCACTGGGGACCATCTTAGTGGCTGCTTATTACAAGTTTCTTTCCTGTAGGAATTTAAAAGTACAGTCACACATCACTGGACAGTAGGGATGTATTCTGGCAAACACATTATTGGGCAATTTTGTCATTGTGTGAACATCACAGAGTGGATTTAGCCAAACCCAGATGGTGGAGCCCACTACACACCTAGGCTCTATGGTGTACACTGTACCTTTATGTAGTCTGCCATTGACTAAAACATGATTTGGCAGTGTATGACAATATATATACATATTTTTTTCTAGTACTGGGAACTGAACCTAGGGCCTTTGCACTGAGCTACATCTCCAGCTTTTTTTTTTTTTGAGACAGAGTCTTGCTAAATTGCCAAATTTTCCATTTGGGGTCAAACTTGTAATTCTCCTGCCTCTACTTCCCAGAGTGCTGGGATTACAGGGTTGCATCATCATGCTCAGCTTGCATGACTGTATCGAATACGCAATTCATCACTGTGGGATTGTGGGGTGATACAAGCTGTCTTCTCAACTGTTTGATCTTGAAGTCCTTCTATTTGCTTTCATTCTGCCAATATCTATCTATCTATCTATCTATCTATCTATCTATCTATCTATCTATGTAGAGTAGCTTAGTTAATGCCCAAGATAGGATCTTTGGACCAGGGAGTTTGTTAGAAACAGAGAACCTCAGGCCATCCCCAACCTATTTAATTATGAGTAACATCTCTTACTTTGGAGTATACAGTGTCTGATATTAATATAACTACTCAGTTTTCTTTTGATTGGTATTTATATGGCATATCTTTTGCACCATTTCTTTTTTATTACATTTCAGGGTTTCTTGTAGATTGTTTAAATAAGCTTAGCTGACAGTGTCTACCTTAGCTGGCAATATCTGCCTTTTAATTAGGGTGTCGAGGCCATGTATGTTTTCTATTATTATACATATAATAGGATTTAAATCTACCATCTTTTTATTTGTTTTCTATTTGTCTACTTATTCTTCAACCTTTACCCCTTATATTTTTGCTTTCTTTTAGATTACTGTATTATTCCATTTTATCTTTATACTAGTTTATTAGTTACACTTCTTTTTAAAAGATTTTAGTGTTTGTTCTAAGGTTTATACTATATACCTTTAACTTATTAGTCTAACTTCAAGTACTATTAAATTATTTCATATGTGATATAAGAACCTTATAACAGTATGCTTCCTTCCCTTTCTTTCATCCTTTGTTGTATTGTCATATATTTTAATTCTAAAGATGTATAAACATCACAATACATTGCAATTTCTTTTGCTTTAAATAATTATCTTTTAAAGTGATTAATTTCAAAGCTTTGTTTTCATTTTTGTCATTTCTGGAGCTGTTTCTGTGTCTAGATACAAATTTCCATCTGTCACATATTCCTTTTGTACGAAGAACTTTTTTTTTGGTACCAGGGATCGAACTCGGGTCCTTCCGCTTGCGAGGCAGGCAGTGGAACCACTGAGCTAAATCCCCAGCCCTGAAGAACTTCTTTTAACATTTCTTGTAGTGAAAGTCTATCAGAAAAGAGGAAAAGCAACATTTGTCTTCATTTTTTGGAAGATATTGTAGCTGGGTATAGAATTGGGGATCAGCAGTATTTTTTTCTTCCACTATTTCAAATATGTCACTCCATATTCTCGGCTTACATGGTTTCTGACATGTTGTTTCAATAAAGTGTCTTTACAGATGTTTACTAAGGGTCTACCACATGAATAGTGTAAATATTTAGTATGTTACTGTCTGTTCTTTTTTTCCTTCGGTACCAGGGATCGAACTCTGGACCTTGTGCTTTTGAGGCAGGCTGTGGAACCACTGAGCTAAATTCCCAGCCCTACTCTTATTTCCCTACCGATTCATCTGCAGGAAAATGGAGTCATCATTCAACAATCTATTCCTTTTAGTCACTTTTCACAGTGGCATCCAACATTAAGCCAAATCAAAATAATGAATGTGGCTAGGTCAAAAAGCTGTCTTGAGGGCCGGGGATTTAGCTTAGTGGTTTCCTCACCTGCTGCGCAAGCTCAAGGACCCGAGTTCGATCTCCGGTACCAAAAAAAAAAAAAAGCTGTCTTGCAAGAGGCAATGCATCCATCACTATAGGAACTTAGAGGAAAAACTGGGCCAGGAACTGCTATTTCTCTGGAGACACCCTGCAAGGGTGACCCATGGCTTATTTTTTAAAAATCATCCCCCTGAAGAGTCCCTTACAAGGAAATTTCTGGACATTAAAAAGTCATATATGGTATTCATAGGGTGCCAAGTGCTTAAGGGCAGTTGGCTAAGCCTTCCTTTAGATAAGGGAAACCCTACTCCATCGTGCTCAGACCTTCAGGAAAAATGAGGCTGAACTACTTTTAAGAGGGTGATTTCTCACATTGGATTTTCTAAGGGATCTCAGTAGAAGGCCAGTTACAAAACAGAAAATGACTTTGTGTTCTCGTCAAGTATGGAATATTAAATCACATTAATGGGTTCTGGCGCCTTAAGGTCTGTTCTTAAAACCATCCTAATTATCAATCTTAAGACTTACACAATATATCTTTATATATATTTTAATCCAATCTATTTTTGAGGCATGATTGTTATGTTGGTGAAGGAACTTTTACAGCTTCTTTGTCCTTTGAAATGTTTATTTATGAGCTCACCCATACAAGCCATTTATTTTAAGCAACCCAGTTTCCTGTTCGTTAGTTACCAAAGACGGGAATGAAACAGGTGAAACAAAGACACTGGCTTTTATCTATAAAACCGTAGCTGGCTGGCTGTCACTCACCCGGGCGCCCCAAGCCCAAGGGTCGTGGGTCGCGAAAGTTTCAGTCGACCTCACGGAGGAGACACCCTCCGCCAGCCCCTCCTGGCGCCAGACAGCATCCGGGGTGGGGCGGAGCCTAGCGGAGGGCGGGGCGATGCCCGAGGAGGTGGGACGAGGCCGGACGGAGGGCGGAGCGAGTCCTGGACGGGGGGCGAGAAACAGGAAAGAGGCGGGGAGAGGCTTGAGTAGGCGGGGCGCTGCCGCGAGGAGGGCAGGGACGCGGGCCGGACCCCCCCGCCCCCCGCCACCCCCCCCACCCCGCGGTTCCCGCCCGACGAGGGGTCCTCCGAGCCTTCCCGCGCGGGCCGCTCCATTTCCGCCGCCACCCCGCGGCCACCCGGAAGCCGCGGAGCCGAGCCGGGCGATGTGGTGGCCGCTGCTCTGGCTGGGGCCCGCGGGCGCCGTGCGCGGGGAGGACGCGGCGCTCTCAGGTAACCGGGGCCCCCTGGGCCCCCGCGTGTCCCCCGGGACCCGGACCTTCTGTGGTCCCAGGACAGGAACTGCAAAGCCAGGCCCGTTCCCTAGTTTTCCCGCGGCCGCCGAAGCGCACAGCTGCTTTGATTTGTCCGGAGCCACCCAGCCCGTCATGGGCACGCCCAGCCCTGGGCTCTGGGCCTGCAGCACTGTCCATCGGTTTGCGTTACTGACCGGCGTGGTGGTGCACGCCCGAAACCCCAGCGCCCCGCACGCCGAGACCAGAGGACAACAAGTTCGCGCCCAACACGGGCAATTTAGGAGACCCTGTTTCCAGGAAGAAAACCTTCTTTTTAAAAAAGGCTTGGGGTTGTAGCTCATTTTCGAAGGCCCTGGGTTCAATCCCCAGTACCACAAACAAACAAAACGCCTTATATCGCTAGCTATTCCTGTAAACTCAAGACTGGAGAGGGTAAGAGCTTCAGTCTGAGGATGAGCCAGACGCTCCCTTGCCCTTGACTGGCTGTAGTGACCTTGGGTAAGTCACCTAACTGGTCATGTGTAGGCTTCTGATGACACCTCCAGGGTCCTGGGTCGTTATGGTGTGCCCAGAACTGGTAGCTTCTCGTGGTGGTCATCGTCCGCGGGGTGATCCCAGGGGGAGTCAGAAAACGCGAGTTTGGACTCCAGAACTGCTTGTGATTTGCTGTCAGTTTAATTTCCTCTCTTCTTTCAGTTTCCTGCCCATAACACTCTTTAAAGGATTTCTTGAGCGCACCCTTCACGCTCTTCCTTCATTTTGTTGGTCACTCCCCGGTTGCAAGGGAGGGTGCCAAGTGTTGTCTTTAAGCTGGAACTGGCCTTCCCGCACAAAGCCAGGATTCCATGGATTCCTGGAAGGACTCTAAGGAAGAAAGAGAGAAGGCAGTTACTGTATTTGCTCTGCCGCAGCTGCCAGCCAACAGATACATGCAGTGAGTTCCACCTTGGGGAACTGTGCGCCAGCTTTCATCAAACACATAGCAGGTGTTCATGCCCTGGGCAGTGTTAAAAGTTCTTTAGCCTAATTATCTATTGTATTTAATAATCCTAGAAGCTCATTAGAGGTAGGTAGCAGTTATATTCCCATTTTACGGATTGGGAAATGAAGGATTAGTAATAAAAAATGTAACAAGTACATACTACTGAAAAAAATAAACACAGACCTCCCTAAGGAGGAGGGTTTCTGGGCATGGTAGCAGCCAGAGGATTAGAAGTAGCCCTACCAACACCCAGAACCTCAGGGTCTGGTTTAGGCATTACATTCAGCCGCTGCTTGTGATATAACCTGGGGTGAGGCTCATAGTCTTTATAGACCAGTTTTCTTACAGGAAAATGAAGATGTACTGCCGAACAGTATCCAGTATTTTCTGCACCTTTTAATTGCCTCAGAGAACCCAGTGTTCTTCAGGTTTCTGTATTACCACACTTAATGGTAATGATTTTCAGTTTTGTTTATTGGAAACGTACATAAATGCTTACCAGGGCTCCTGTTCTGCCTGAGACATGGAAGATGCCTACTGAATTGATAAAGTTCTAGTCTGCAGCTAAGCAACAGCAGCTTCTGTGGGCATCAAGTGAGGCTTGCGATTGCACATAGAAAGACTAGGAAGTACCAAGCTCGAACCATCCTGTAGTGTCCCAGGGCCACCATATTGGAACCCCTGGATTAAACCAGGCCTGAGAACTACTGCTGCTCTGAAGTTGATGTATGAGGAGACGAAACAGCTGGTACATTAGGTGCACCATCCACAGGGAATACTCTTGTTCCAAGGCCCCAGTGGATGTCAGAGATCCCTGTGTGTACTGCTTTCCTGTACATACACACCTAGAGTAAAGTTTAATGGAAATTAGGCACAGTAAGAGAATAGCAGTAATAACTAATAGAACAGTAACAACAATATGCTGCAATAAATTATTTCAACTTATGAATTGTGTATCTCTGGAATTTTCTATTTAGTATTTTCAGACTGGTAACTGCAGCCTCAGTGAGCAAAACTACAGGTGAGGCAGAGCTACTGAACATCATCCTTCCATAAAGTGGGGCCATCTACTACAGGAGAGGCTGGGTGGAGATGGGACACAGGGCCCTTCCTGTCGGAAATTCTGTCCTGGGGACACACAATTCCTTCCCATGTGAGAACATCCTGTCACCCTCTTTGGAGGAAAGTCAGGCAGTTTGCACTGGAGGCACAAGTGGCTGCCTGGCTGAGAGGAAGAGAAGCCTCACACCGAGGATTACTGTAATTTGTCACCACTGGATGAGGTCCCTGGGATGAGGTTCAGGTCACAGGAAGGTTCCCCAGGCTTACACTACAGGGATAGGTCATTTCCGTTTCACAGCTTTCTGTTCCTCTGTGGCGGAGGAAGATCTCTCCTGGAATTTAGGTCAGACCTGACTGCACATTAGCACCTGTTGATCTCACTTTCATTCTTGTGTCTTGAAGGAAGAAAAATCAAAGTGTGTGTTCAGATTAAAAACAGTCAAGCAAATTGGGGTTAGTAGAATAGAGATGTTACCTGTGTGCTACACCTTTAAGCATACATTTACAAAGGAACACCAAGGACAGTCCTAACCCCATCTGGGACCAGTTGGTTGCACTTGAACTCCCACAAGAGAAGGCTGGTTTGTGCTTGCTTTTTGTTTTTCTTGCTCTTTTTCCCCACCTTTGGTCCTAAAAGAAAAAGAATTACAGGTCAAAAGGAGAAAACATCAGTGTAATTTAATAAGTGCTTATTCTTATTCTGTTATAGTTTAATTTGAGGATAGTTTTTTATATGAGAGCCATCAAAGGCTAAAATTTCAAGAGGAATGTTGGTTACTATTTTTATATGGGAAGTACTTTAAGATCTGAGATTTGAGAAGTATTTGTGCTTTTTATTTTTAGAATATTCGGTAAGTCAGTTTAAGTACTACCTGCTCTTTTCTAAAGTTTTGACCGAATATTTTTACTACATGTATGACCAAACTCTTAAATTTAAATATATACTTAGACATTTACTAATAAGTGGCAAAAATACTACAGAGGAGTGGTTTTTTTTGTGTGTGTGTGTGTTTTTTGAGACAGGTTCTTACTATGTAGTTCAAGTTGGCCCTACACTTGGTGTGAAGCCCAGGCTTGTGTTGAACTCAGTGATCCTCCTGCCTCAGCCTCCAGACTGCTAGGCTTACAGGCATGTACCACAAGGCTCAGACGAGTAATTGTAAATTTAACTTATTAATTAAAGCAGGTAATACGCAGCTCACCCTCAGTGGGCACTTGAAACCTCAGTGCTCACCCCCATTTATGCTATGTTTTTTCCTAGATACACCTACCTGCAAACAAGTTTAATTTATAAATTAGGTACAGAGATTAACAATGGTAACTAATAATAAGATAAAGCTAATAAAACAATTATAACAATATACTGTAATAAAAGTTACTTAAAACTTATCTCTGGAATTTTCCACTTAATATTTTTGGACATGGTTGACCAGGTAAGTGAAACTGTAGAAAGTGAAACCACAGTACAGGGAGGACTCCTGCAGTCCTAAAATTATCGAAGGTGAAGATTTATAAATTGGCCCAAGGGCTCTGATCACAGGTTCGGGTAACCTTGACTTGCACCCCATGGTGATGTGAGTACTGTATTGTGGACACAGCGCCCCAGAAGTGCATGCTGTCCAGAAGTCAGGTTTCTCAGAAGGACTGAGAGCGCCTCTCTCCCACCCCAAGTCGGATTTGAGGATGTTAGCAACTTGGCTATGGAGCACCCTCCAGGGTGAGGGCATATTTCAGCCCCAAGTGGGAGCAGTGGGTCTCCCGAGGTGGTATTGTTCCCTTCTGGCTAAATGAATGATTGTCACTGCATTTTTATAAATTCTCAGAAATCTTTTCCATTTTCTGGATTGCATGATGCAGGCATTGTTGTTGGGATGTATCTTGAGTCGCCCACAATTGCCAGCAAGAGGTTCCTCATAGCAGAATTAGCCAGCAAAATCGAGGGCTGCATGAGTAAGTGAAGCTCACATACGGATAGGCGGCTGGCTTCTTGGCCTTCATTGTCCCTGCTTCTTTGAGGACAGAGGTGAAACAGTCAAACTGATGATGTTTTCTATTTCCAGCTCACCTGGACAATGAGCAGTCTTGAAGGTTACTGAAGGAAGGAGGAGAAAAGCCTAGGGAAGACAGGACTTTGGTAACCAGCCTAAGTAGAAAGACCTGGTCTCTGACAGCAGCCTTGTCAGAAGCCACAGTCTCAGGTCTTGTCCTATTAGGTCATGGCTTATGGTTCCCGTGAGCTCATTTGGGGTGAGGCCTGTACCTTCTTGTGGCTGACAGAGCTGCTGGTCTTTTAGATATTTCAGAATTCATGTGTGGGTTGATTGAGATGCACTCACCTCAGGAGAGGGGATAAGAACACGACCACCAGAGGACAGCGTGAATGCTGACACCCTCTCTATACTGTCTTGTGTGTTTTGTAAATTCTACATCAGCTTCACCTTGGGACCCAGAGGCCACTGTGGAGAATTGCAGGGAGATACTGCTGGCAACATGCTTTTAGTAGTGTGTCTAGTTGACAGTAGTCAGGTGGCCTCCCTCCATCTGTTATTCCCTTGATGTGCTTGAAGTCTGAGGGGCAATTTAGAGCAGGCTCTTTCCTGCTAACCAGGATACACAAGATACACAGAGGTGATTGCACTTCTTGCTTCCCCTGCCCCTCCTGTATCCAGTGAGGAGCGAGAAGGTGGTCCCTGGCCAGGAGCTCTGCAGGGCCCCAGGCTCAGCCCTCTGGTTAAGAGCTCAGTGGTGATGAGGTAGAGGAGGAAGCCTGAGGCTTTGCATATGGCCATCTGTGTGTGGGTTCTGCAGGGGTGGCAGTGGCCCAGGCTGAGAAGGTGTCCTGTTGCATCAGGAGGGCTCCAAGGCAGGGCCACGGGCTCCTCTTCTGGTGCTCACTGGCACTGGTGAGGCTCTTAGCAAAACTGGTTGGGTTTTCCCTGGCTGGGCTGCACTTGCTCATGTAATCCTTTAATTCTCTTGAATTTCCACACGCACAGATGACAGATATTTAAATGCTGTGGGATACACGGATGAACACACAATGTCCCTAACTCTGTAGGGGGAGTTAATATATTCATATATAATATGAAGACAGAAAAAGCAGAGTCAGCAGGAAGCAGACGCCCATGCTGGGTGTGTGAGTTCGGGCAGTGGGTCAGAGGGACCTGCCCAGGAAGGTGAAATGGGAGCCAACACCAGCTGTGGGACGCTTCTGCAAGCAGGGAGGCCAGCTAGAAGGCTGTTACGGTAGCCTAAGTGCAAGATGAATGTGGCTTGGTGACGGAGAGTTGTTGACGCAAATTCAAACTATGGCACCATACTCGGACTGCATGTGACTGCTCTTAACATAGAAGCTGCTGGTGTCAAACGCTTTAGAAGACAGTCAGTCCTAGGACCGGGTGGGAAAGACCTCGTGCCAGAGTTCAGCCCCACACAGAGGGTAGTTCCTCAGACCCTCAGCAAAAGGAAACTGCTCTGTGCACGTGGACTCAGCCCTTGGGTGGCAGAGCTGACCAGGAGAGGAGTTGCTGGGAGGGCCCTGGAGGCACCCGTAAGAAGCACAGGCACACAGTGATGACAGCACTGGACGGAAGTGAACCTTCTTGTAATGTCCTGGGACCACTGGGGCTGTGGACCCAGACCGCATGTCCTTCACCTGTCTTCCTGGAATGCGCTCCTTTGCAGGGCTAGGTAGACCCCTCACTTGTAGAGAGGACTCCCAGGACCATGTTCTCAAGCCTGGGCATCCAGCTTGGCCGCGGCTCCTGCCCAGAGCCCATAGCAGAGGACGGGATGCGGGCAGGCCAGCCAGGCGGCCTTCCTGCCTTGCTGTGTCGCTCACCACACGCTAGCTCTCGTGCGATCAAGCCCTTCGGGGTTCTCATTCTTTCCTGCAGGTACCGTCTACCTCTTGATATCCAGGGTTGCTCTTCCCCACACTGCCCTCGGCTGGAGTGGAGTGCATCTCAGGCCCTGGAGTGCCTAGCACTGCTGGTGGGCGTGTTCCATTCCGAGCACTGGTTCTGTGGTCTGTGCTGGGCTCTTGCATATAGACCATACAGGAGTGCGTTTTTAATTTTTAGTGTCCTGTATTTAACACAGAGCCTCTTGAGCTTCCTTCTTTTACCGCTTTGAAACCTGGCTCTTACCCTGGATTCTTAGATTTACATCTCAGACTCTCCAACTAAAAACTTGTTGATGTGTTTTTATTTTTTTGTGTGTTTTTGTTTTTGTTTTTGGTACCAGGGATCGAACTCAGGACCTTGTGCTTGTGAGGCAGGCGGCAGCACCACTGAGCTACATCCCTGGCCCCATTGATATGTTTTTAAACAGATGTATTTCCTCACAGTGTTAGGAGTGGGGATGGAAGGGTGTGACTGTCACAGTGGTGTACCCTGGGTCCTCATGGAACTCTGCTCTGTGTAGCCTCCTGGGAGACCTGAGGCTCAGGCAGCTGTGTTTCAGGAGGTGGGCATCCTTCCCCAGGATCTCTTCCCCAAGTCCGCCTTCACTTTTCTCCAGGTGAATGCTAAGGGCATTTCAAGCTCACACAGGGACCCATCTGAGCTCATTCAGTACTATTCCCTAAAGGGATGTGATTGCTGACTGGTTACTGCTGGTCACCCAAGCCTTCCCCCACGTTGGGGTAGCAGGACCTTCTAGCTTGATTTCAGGTTTTTTGTAGACATAGCTGGTCACCCTTTCCTTAGAGGAGCTGGGAGTTGGGCATAAGGCCCATTTCTCTGGGTACCCATGAAGGTTCCCTGTTCCTGTTTTCTATTTGAGAGACTTTCTGTTTGACATGCTATCTTGGATTCAGAAGAACTTATTTCATTTTAAATGCAAATACACCCATGGTCACCAAGGAAATTGAACCCCTTTAGTTTTTAATTTTTGTAGCATTTACCACATTAACATTCTGTATACAGCACCTGTTTTTCTTTCTCTCACATGTTGTGTTGTATATAATTATTATATAGTATATATACTACATGTACTTGTACCAAACACTCATACAGTATATATGTGCCTCCAGCCATCTCTAGCCCAGTTTCTCCTGTGCTGCAGACTGATTGTCTTCATTTAGTCCCACCAGTGAAAACAGGGTACACGTATGTCCAAAGCTGAGCTCACCCCTTCCTCCCCCAAGTATTTCTTCTTGGGTGAAGGCCCTCACTATCTCTCCACTCACCAGGAACTTTCATAGCATTTCTTCCCCTCCTCCTGCAGAAGAATTTCCAAAGCCTGTTGACTTCATGTCCAGTGGGCTCTTGAGTCTGTTCCTTCTCCTTCCTCACTTAGTTCCTAGCTCCAGTAACACGGGGTCCTCCTCTTGCTCTTCCAGGCCTAGAGCTGTTCCAGGTTTCCTGCTGCTGTTGTGTCTGGGAGCTTCACAGTGCCTTGTCATTGGTGCCTTACCCCGGCCCACAGCCTAACTGATCTCTCCTCAGTGAAGCCCTTTTGCTGTCAGCACTGTCCTGCAGGGGCTCTGATACTCACCTGTAATTCTTCAGCGCCTGCTTTCAAGATGAAGTCCACATTATTGGTGTAGGAGCAAGCACTGGTTACTGGTCCAGCTGCAGGTGTGAGGTCTCCGGGTCCCCCTCCACTCCTTCCATGTTCTCTCCGTGTAGCAGTCACACAGTCCCGAGCTGAGCCACTCCCATAAGTCCTCTCATCTCCATGACTTTGTGCACATTTGCCACCCCCCAGCCCTGGCCCTGTCCCCTGCCCTCCATCTTACCCTTCAGTCTTCCGCCCATATCTCATCCTTTCTGAGACACAGCTCTCAACCCCTGTCCTCCACTTCAGGACTGGAGACAGGCTTGTTCTCAGTGACCTTCCGTGCCCTCCATGTGTCACAAGAGATTGACACCAGACATACTTTCTGTGCGGTTCTTGCTATACTGGAAAGAGTAAAGGAATATAATTACCATGTAAAAGAATTTACTGGTCACAAAATGTCAAAACTCTTACTATCTCCCATTGGAAAAACTTTTAAGAGTCTAGGTGGTCATATATTTTGGAAATTATTTCTTTTTCCATCTCTCAGCTTCAAGATGTAAAGATTTGAAGGAAATGGATTTAATTAAAACTGCTGGGTCACACTGTTACTGCTACAACCCGAATTCTCAAATACAATGGACATATATGTGGTCAACTCCGGAGGTAAGGCCTACTTTTAAATCATGTCTTAAGGACAGGAAATGAGAATACACCATTTCAAGAATAAAAAGTACATATGGTGTGGCATGTGGCTGAGTATCAGGATGAAAGCTGACATCCAGAACACGAACAGGAGTGAGGAGGGGGATGTGGAAGGGGACATCTACTCCTCCATACACTCCTCCAGCCCCTTTCCAGACCACTCCAAGTGAATACACCATCTAAATGAGTACAGTGTGGCAGGTTACAGTATTAAAAGGAGAGGTCAGGATGGTTCTCATTGAAAAGGTAACATTTAAGAAAGATTTCAGCAAAGTGAGTTACCCAGAAGGGTATGTGGGGAACAAGTGCTCCAGGCTGGGGGGACAGGAGGAACATTGTTATCAGGAGGTACATGATGTTGATTTGTACCATTACCAATAATGCATGCCACTTTAATCACCCACTGCAGTGTTTGTCATGCCCTTACTTTAAAATTACTACCATTTCCCCTCAATGAATATTTTGAGAAGATAATTTCCAACTGTAGATACTCTCTTCCCCATCAAACTTATACCTCTTAGTTTTATAATCCATTAATGATGCTTTCTTGAACCAGTTATCATCATGATGTTTATCAAATGGTAATTTTCTAATTCATTTATTCTTTTTACATTCATTGGCATTCTACTAGGGAAGAGATTTTACTCCATTTATTAATTACTTTCTTGTTATCTACATAACCTTATGAATTGCCAGTTCATTCAGTGGGATACAAGCCATTACTCTTGTTAATTATTTTGATACTCACCTTGTCCCATATGTGGCAAGTGGGAACTCCTTCCGACTACCTCCTGCATCCCTTTTTGAGCACTACTTTATTTTCTAGCAAACAAGATATTTTAGGCTCAGACAGTTTCCTAGACCCAACCCTGCAATCATATATTTTTCCAAGGAGATTTCAGCATGAGGTGTGATTGTTACTAGGATATCATTGCTGTACACACACACATACACACACACACACACACACACCCTGCGCGTACATCTGTTTCTCTCTGCTTATTTACAACCATGAGTTCTGATATCGCAAGATCACAGGGTTCATTCTAGCCTTCCATTTTCCATATTTGTAACTTTCCACCATCCTCAGTGTATTTATTTGCCTAGTATGGAATTTGTTGAAAGTAGTTTCAGAATTGCTAAGTTATGCTGTTAGAAAACCAAACCTAGTAAGAGGAGCTTGATATTTGTTTATAGTGTTTTATCTGTACAGTAGTTTGAGGGCGTAGAGTCTTAAGTTTTCCACAAAAAACTTCCTTGGGTTGGTTCATGCCCATCCACCCCTCTTCAGTATAGCTATATCATTCACTCAAAATACTGTTTGTTTTTATGTGTTTTCATCAGAATTTATACCCATTTTGGTTGATTTTAATATTATCTTTGAGTATATACAACATTAATATGGGTTAAAAGTCAAAACTGTTCACAGAAATGTTCTCAGAGAGAGAAGCGTCAGTCCTGCAGCCCCCAGTCCCTTTATTCTCACCTGGTGCTTGTAGGCAATCATGCCTTAGTTCCTGGTATCTTCCCTGTGTCTCTTTGTGCAAAAGTAAGCAGCATTGTATCTTTATAGACATAGTACTTAAAACCATGAGACTAAGGAGTGAGATTAGATGGAGAAAAGAACTGTGTTAGTTGTTCATCACTGTAATGAAATAGCTGAAGCAAGCTACTTTTATAAAGAAAAGAGCTTTATTTGGCCTACCATTCTGGAGGCTAAAAGTCTGGACATCGTGGCCCAGACTCTGGCGAGGGCCCCCATGGGCTGCATCACCTCATGGTGGGTGGCAGCGGCAGGAGCACATGTAAAATAGGAAGCCAAGGAGATTCAGGGATTAGTCTTGTTCTTCTAACAACTTGCTCTGCAGAGTGCTGCAGCTCCCCAGTGATCTGAGGACCTCCCATCAGGCCCGCCCTGTTAGGACGCCATCACCACTCAGTGCTGCTACACTGGGACCATGCTCCGAACATATGAACCCCTGGGGGCACACTCAGACCATATCCAGATGACAGCCAGGACTGTGGCTGAGCCTGGGTCAATTGGGGAGAAGGAAGGAGCCAGCAGAAAAGAGGAGCGAGAAGTGAAAGTCCTGGGAAGAAAGTGTAACAGAGAGAAGGGAGAGACCAGCAGTGGCAGAGGTGAAGTAACTGAACGTGCAGTTTAGGAATGTGGTGGCAATGGTGACTTCGTCAGGACAGCCTGTGGGGGTGAGAGGCTGACAAAAGAGGCCAAGGAGAGAATGAGGAACTGAAGCCTGCAGATTTGGGCAACTTAAAAAGGAATTGTATTGCAGTAAAAAGTATAGAAACAGGAGACAGCAATGGGAAAGTGGAGTTCTTAAAAGATTGTTGTTTTTGTTGTTTTAAATGGGAAAATAAAGGTATGGTCTAGTAGAGAGAAGTGCCAGTGAGATGTCCTTGTTAGAGCAAGGTGGCCATTCAGGTTTGCCTTCAGTGGAGCATATTCATTTTCTCTGGCAGAGAGCCTGTGGCTGCAGATGCTGACAGGCAGGTGGCTGTGGGCAGAGGAGCAGGGCGACACTGACTGCTGAGAAAGATCATCAGCTGAGAGTGAGGATGGGGAGCTGCAGGAGTCTTTGGGAAATCATCTGTTGAGAGTAGATGAATGAATGCATAGGAATGTGGGGTGTGGATGATGATAGCTTCCAGGTCCCACTTTGGGCTCACTGTCAAGGATTTGAAGCGAATCTGCTGTGTGTTTCTATGATGGATATGGTAGCACAAATGCAAGAGTGCAGTAGGTGGAGAGCTGCATTTTTCACAACAAAGCAAGAGGGTTGCAAAGGAGTCATGGATGGCTTATGTTGATCATGGAATTTAGCTGGGTAATAAGGGACTGAGGACATCAAGGGGGTGAGGAGTAGGGAAAAGATGTTCTGATCCCTGGTGGGGGGCCAGGGTGCCAAAGGAGACATGCTGGAGAGATAGCAGGTGGTGTGTGGGGGCTGCAGTTTGCTACTCATGGGTCCAGGGCACAGCTATGAGAATGATTAGCTGAGGTGAGGTGGAAGACAAGAGCATACAAGGAAAGAGTTCCCAGAATGGAGAGACCCTTACATGTCTCTTACATGCCACAATGACTTGCTAGAAGAGAGATGTATTAGTCACTTTCCCATTTTGGGGACAAAATACCCCACACCCGTAACTTAAGGGAGGAGAGGTTTATTTGGCTCAAGGTTTCAGATGATTCAGTCTATGGTTGGCTGGCTCCAAGGCAGAAACAGTATGGTGGAAGGGCATGGCAGATAGTAAGCAGAGAGGAAAAGGAGGAGCTGGGGACAAGAATACACCCTTCCCGGTCACACTCCCAGTGACCCACATCTTCTGACTAGACCCCACCTCCTAATAGCACATTCAGCTAGGTACTCATCAGTGGGCGTATGCATTGATGGGTTTAACAGCCCCATGATGCATCATCTTCCAAATGGATGAGACTTGGAGGGGACACAAGAGTTAAGACAACTGTAACTCAGGAGAAGAAGCATCCATTTTCAAAGATGTTTGTGGTCCAGTGTGTGTTTGGACTAAATGTAGGTGTATAGGGTCAGCCCTGAAGACCAGAACATGACTGCGTGCATCTATATGTCCTTTCCTCAGGCAGTCTTAGGTTCTCCTTCCTCCTCTGCCCACCCTTTTAAGAAGCTTATGAAAAGTTTTTACTTCTGTGTTTATGGATTTGTTTGTTTTGTAGGTGAACATCACCAGTCCAGTCCTCTTTAGTATTGTATATATCACAGAAAGGCATAATTGCCAGTATCCAGAAACGATTCTATCTGTTATCAAATGTATATTTCATAACTTTTGGACACCAAAGGAGTCTAATAAAATAACCATAGCTATCAGTCCATACAAGGAGACTGTGTGCTTCACTGTGAACCCCATCAAGAAGACATATGTCTATACAATAAGTGTAAATCGAAATAGTAAGTCTGTTTTTTATTATACTTTGCTTCCTGGATTCAGTTTTTCTGGAATGACTTGTCTCTTCTTTTACCAATGTTATATTGACACAAAATATTTGTTGTATCTTTTTTTACTCCAGTTGTGGATTTCAAACTCTTCCTTGTGTTTGTGGCAGGCATTGTCCTTTACTTTTATGCAAAGACCTTAAGCCAGTAAATATTAATTTTTACATTCTTAACTTGTGATTTCAAAAGGAGATAGGCCATGTTTGACTCTGTGCTAAATATTTGCACACCTCTGGAGAGCTTGCAGTTCCTGCTTTAGGTTTTGCAAACAACAGATGTAAAGATAGTGTTTGAAAGATCTGTAAAGACAGCAACAGTTATGTGTGTAACCAGATGTGTAGTACACAGGGCTTTCACATACAGTATTTTGTGCATCAGTATTTCCATAACAACTACGTGAGCTCTGTGTCATTGGTCTCATATTTTTTTTTCCAGTACCGGGGATCAAACTCAGGATCTTGTGCTTGCAAGGCAGGCATGGTGCCCCTGAGCTAAATCCCTGGCCCCATTGTTCTCCTTATATTGATGATTAAAAAACCAACATCCATCATCACACGAGCAATCCTCGTCAAAGCCAAGCTTCATCCTCCTGTTTTCTAATCAGTCTGCTTGCTCTGTTATGTTAGAGGTGGCTCTGATACAGAAGATTGAACATAACAAATATCAGACTCTGAGAACAGTATGTTATTCTGATGTTTTGTTTCTTGCCATTTCCTCATGAAAAAGCAACCTCTAATATTTTACCTCCCAACTTGCTCATGCGAGTTAGTACCCAGCATTTGTCAGCTCTTCTTGGCAGTGCTCATCTTTGAGGTCTTCCCGATAGCACAGTCAAGCATGTGGAATGGCTGGCATCATCCCAAGGCTTTGTCAGCCTGACCCTGTGTACAGTACATGGTAGGAAGAGTGGAGCTGGACTCTGAGGAGTGCACTGTGACCCTGGGTCTCCAAGGTAGCATGTACCTGCTTGGGAGACGTGTGTATGTGGAGGAGGACCAGGATCCTACCGGGGGTGCCCTATCACTAAGCTCCATCCCTGGCCCCCATTTTTTATTTTATGAAAAGAATATTTTCACAACCGAATAATAAAGCAGTAATAATAGTGACTAACCCTGTGTATTATTATCTTCAAAGTACTCAGTACGAAACTTAAACCAAAGATTCTTACAAAAAAGAAACAAACAGGCCGGGATTTAGCTCAGTGGTTTTGCCGCCTGCTGTGCAAGCGCAAGGACCCGAGTTCGATCCCTGGTACCAAAAAAAAAAAAGAAAAGAAACAAACAGGTAATAAAACAAGCTTCTTTTCAATGAACTAAGATAAACTTTTAGTATAAGTGAAACAATTTAGCATATATATTGAAATAATTAAAACAATAGAATATATAATTTGAGGAAGTATTTGAAGTTTCGTATAAGAGAAACCATGCAATATTTGAACTTGTGTGTCTGACTTATTTCACTTAACATTATGTTCTCAAATTGCATCTATCTACCTGTGAATACCTCAAGTTTATCTTTATGGCAGCGTAATACTCCATTGTATATAAATACCACCTTTTCCTTATTCATTCATCTATTAGGTGTATACACTATTTCCAAGATCTAGCTATTATAAATTGTGTTTCTATAAACATGAGTATGCATGTATCCTTATAATATGATCTTAACTCTTTTGGGAAGATACCTAGGAGGGAAGTAGCTGGGTCAAATGGAATTTCAATTTTCAGGTTTTTGACAAATCTCTGCACTGATTTCCATAGTGGTTGCAATGGTTTATATGCCCACCAACAATGTACAAGGGTTCCTTTTCCCCCATATCCTTGCCAGCATGTGTTATTTTTAGATATTTTGATGATAGCTATTCATTCTGGAGTAAGATAGTATCTCAGTGTAGTTTTAATTTGTATTTTTCTCATCCAAGCCCCTTGTAAATCTTTATTTATTTATTCATTCATTTGTTCAGTTTTGAGACATAGTCTCGTTGAGTTGCCTGGAATTGGATCCTCTTGTGCCACCATGCCCGACTAGGGGGAGAGCAAAGCTTCTTGGTGCTTTAATTTCCTCTGTAAAACTTAGATGTGGATGGTTGTGGATGCATGTAAAGGTCTCAGACAGTTGGCTCCTATGTGTCAGGTGCTCAGTTATTGTCAGATCAGATTCTGAATAGAGAAGGTAACTCAAGCATTCATTTTGAAGTTAGTGACAAGGTATTTACCATACATTTCAAATACTGACTTCAATTTTAAGAGTATAAGATGTGATTAGAGTTGTCCTTTGTGTTTTTCTTCCATAGTATTCATTATGGCTACCATTGCTGTATCAAATATATGTTCCATATAGAAAGTCCCACTTAGCATTGAAACAGTTTTTAATCTTCTTGTCTTGACAGAAGCCCCATTTTCTATTACACCTCAGGGACGGTGCTAGGTGTTGTGATGACATTAGTCTTTGTCCTGCTGTTGGTGAAAAGATACATCCCAAAGGTAGGTTACTATGTGCAGATAAATAAAACATGGGAACTATGACCTCATAGATACAAAAAACTAATGGAAATTATGTAGCTCATTATGCATTTCTTAACTTAAACTTACTTTAAAATGTGTCTTTGTGGAGAGTACATTTTTAATTATTACTATATGTAGGCTTATCAAATTATTAAGTATTGGTGATACATTTTTTGATACTCTTTTGTAGGTAATTTTTTTTAATGAATGAAAAGAGATTCTGTATTGAGTAAAAGCTTTTCTCATCTTGGCAGAACTTGGGAATCTCATGATGCTAAATCTTTGTGACCTTAATTAATAGCATTGCTACATCTAAGGGTTTCTTTGTGATTAGTAGTTCTCCAACACACCTTCAACAAAATAAGGCCCTGAACTTAGCTGAAGGTAAAGTGTATTAATTTATGATGGTGATGTTGCATTTACCTATTAAAGCTTATTGCACAAGCGTTACTTTGAAATAAGCACATTCTTCTGAGTAGTGCTTTTCCAACTCTAACGTACATGGCAGCCCCCGGGATCTTAGTAAGATGCAGGCTCTGGTCTGCAGGGGGCCAGAGAGTCTGCATTTCTCACAGTCCCCCCGAGCAGAGCTGATACTGTTTGAGGACTGTGCCCTGAGTCACAAGATGCTATTGACTTCAGTTCAGTTTGATGCAGAAGTTTCTAATACAAAGGGTTTATTTGTTTCTTCTATTTTTGTAAGAGTGACTGAACCAAAAAAATATGTCATTTATTTTCTTCTGTACACAGTATAGCACCTTTTTGGCTTTAATGCTTGGTTGTTGGTTTGCTTCAGTTTATGGTATATACCAATTGATGGAAGAGCTGAAGTGGCTGTGGTATGAAAACGGAAAATATATATTAGGTAGGTAAATATTTTTAAAACCACATTCTGTTGGGCCAGGGATTTAGCTTAGTGGCACCGCGCCTCCCTTGAAAACACAAGGTCCTGAGTTCGATCCCCGGTACCAGAGAAAAAAAATGCACTCTGTTACAGTGAAGCTGAAAGTACAACCAGAGGACTTTTTCAACATGGGTTTCTCCCCAGCGTCTAAATTTTCATTTTGAACTAAGGAGAGATGCTATTAAAGTAATATTTTACTCATTTTATCCTCATAACTGGTGATTTCAGTTCATTCAGGCTTCATTTTAAACTATTTCTCTATAGTCTTTCTTAGTTTTCTATAGTAATGACCAGAAGAGTAAAAAAAGCCAAGGATAGTGGTGCACACTTATAATCCCAGCTCTCTGGCTGAGCCAGGAGGATTACATGTTCAGATACAGCATGGGTAATTTAGTGACTTAGCAAAACCGGTATCAAATCAAAATTAAAAATACAAAAGGCTGACGATACAATCATTATGAAGGCCCTGGGTTCAATCTCCAGTACTGGGAAAAAATGCTTTAAAAAAAATTTGTCCCCATGACTACATATGTTTCTGAATTGTGGTTAAACTCTATCCACATCTAACTTGTCAAAATTTCTCAAAAATGTGGCTCTTTTCTTTTTTCGTAATTTATTCAGTATGAAAGGTGAGAAATTCTAATTATAAATTGACTTAAAAAATGACTTTTCAGAAAGAGGAGACTAAAAAAATTTCTTTGCCTTGTTTTGTTACCAAAAAAATGTTTTTAAGTTAGGAAATAATTGACAAGAGAACCCTTAGAACCAAATTTTTCACATAAACATACCACGCCTGAAACAAAAGCAGTCATTTTTTCTTTTACCTGAAAACTTTATGCGAGGCCTCAGGCATGCTGGGCAAGCCCTCTGCCAGAGCTGTGTCCCTAACCCCTTATTTTTCTTTTCATGTCAGGTACTTTTAAGTAAATTACAGATGACATGGTATGGACCTCTAAATACTTTGCTGCACATCTCTAAAAGAAAAGAACATTTTCTATATCGTCAAATAACGTTTTGTTTTGTTTGTTTTGGTGCTGAGGATTGAAACTCTACCACTAAGCTACAGCCCTTGCCCCACTATTAAATTTTTTAAAAATTAATAATTACATAAATCATCTATTATCCAGATCATGCTAAAATTTCCCTGTTGTCCTTAATGGCTGATTTGAAAAAAACTAGTATGTAGTCTAGAAACATAGCCTGCATCCATTATGTTCTGTAAAGCTCTTAATCCATAGTAGTTTCTTTTTAAATCACGGTGGTATGCTGAAAAGACCAAGGGAGTTATCTCATAGACTGTCCGCCTTCTGGATTTACCTGATGACTGTGGCATAATTCCACTCATCTCTCTCTCCCCGACATGTCCTGTACATTGGCGATTAGATCCTGAGGTTTGCTTAGATATAAATTACCCCTTTTGGGTGGAATAGGAGGCGATGTGCACTTTACCTTGGCCCACATCTGAAAACACGGTACCACGCAGTCACACCACTAGTAACGGTTAACTAAGCACTGGCTTAGGAGAGTGACCATCTGACCCCGCCTGCCACTGTAAAGTTACTTTTTCCATTTGTGACAAGAAGATAAAAAAATGTAAGATAAGGCTTATAGCAGATAGTGACATCCACTGTGACTTATTTCTGACCCAAACAACCATGATAAGATTTGCCCATCTAGGTCACTGGACTGAAAACAGACATGCTTATATGAGACAGGATCGAAAAATACAGTGAATGTTTACTTTTTTTTTTTTTAATTACTAGTGTCTTTAGTTGTGGCTGCCTAGATGTCCTGATTTGATTCAGAACTTTACCTTTCATGATCGTGTTGACTTGGGGAAGAGCAGGAGGTTCTACAGTGGCACATCCAGTGAATAAAGTGGATGAGGACACGCTGTAATGTTTTTATGAGCCTGCCTTTCTGATGGATGGCACTTGTCGGTGACATTCACCATTTTTTAATGACATTTCATAAAGACTCGCAAAAGATGAACTTCCAGAAGTATCAGAATGTGGCAAGAATGATGGGATGTGTGTTTGAACAAGGGGGATTAGTGGCAATGTGTCTTATAATACATTTTCTAATTCAAACATTCACCATATATATGATCATATTCTTATATCATAAAAATGATTATAAAGCCTACATTATTACAAAAGGCAGCCTAATATTTCATTTGGTATGAAAATGAAGCTCTAAAAGTAAGATTTTTTTTCAACTTTCATCGCAAAAAAAAGAAAGTCAAGTTTTCTGGTAGCACTTTTAAGTCGAGACTTTCCCAGGTTTTCGCTTAGTTTTTGTAAGTTCAGATTTATATGTTTATGCCTTCGTCTTCTTCTTTTCCAGGCTATGTCCTGTTAGTCGGATGTCTAAGCTTTGCTGTCTGCTACAAACACGGGCCTCTTGTTGAGGCCCGGAGCAGAACTCTGCTGCTGTGGGCGCTGCGGCTGCTGTCCCTGGTCCTGATCCACGCCGGCGTGGCGGTGCCTCAGCTCGCCTACGCTGCAATGCTGCTGCTCCTGTGCTCCTAGAGTCTGCACTACCCACTAAGAGCGCTCAGTTATCTGAAGAGGTACGGTTCGGTTTTGTTCCCAGAAACGTGACACAACAGGCTCTGGTTTTATTTACTGTTTGGGGCATTTTTTGTGCATATCATATTTGATCTTATAATTACAACCAGTTACTAGGTTGTTAGAGCTCACTCAAATTTATTAAACTCAATGGTAAAATCACTTGGGCCCTGGGTTACCTAAAATTTCTACTTTTATGATACATTTTCTTTTATTAAAGTCACAGACTGCTTTAGTGATATTAGTTGTGCTTATAAGATAAGAATTAGGAAAAAGAAATGAATCATAAATGATTGAAGGTGTTCTTCAGTCCACTGTATGAAGGGATTTCTTTTCTCTTAGGTTTTAACTTAAGGCCTAAGCCTTTTGAAAATATATAAAGATGAATTGACTTCTGTTGTCATGGCTTTTTGTGTCTTCCTCAGCCCTGGAGTCTGAGCACCTGCTTTTGTGTCGGGTGCCCAGATGGGGATGGGCCCTGCCCTGGGGAGCACTTGAGGAGATATAGGCATCCATTTCTATATTTTAAATGTTAAAACAGAGCTTAGTGGGTGTGGTGGTGCTTGCTTGTAATCCCAGCCCTCAGGAGGCTGAGGCAGGAGGGTCATCATGAGTTCAAGGCCAGCCTGAACTACATAGCGAGACCCTATTTCAAAAATAAATAAATAAATGAATAAATAGAGCTTGCCTAGGAACTAAGATATACAGAAATTTCAGGAAAGCTGTCCTGCAATTGATATCACTGTGCTGAATCTTAAATAATGAACCAAAATGCCTTGGTGAATAAGCATGGAGAGTTCCCGAGAGAGAAAAGGCCCATCTGGTACCATTCCGAGGCAGCAGGTGAGGTGGGTACTGCCTGGGTTGGGGTGCATCACAGCCCGTGCCGATGAATCTGGTCTGATTCCCTCTGCAGGGAGCAACTGACCAGGGTGCAGCTTGGTCTGTCTTCTATGCAGGGACAGGCCAGGGTGAGACTGGGTGACAGGAGGACTAGGGGAATTCTGCAGTGTGCCCTCAACCAGAGAAGCAGTTACCACTCAGCTTGAGCTGATTACCACCTGAGCATATGAGTCCTGCATTGCCGGATCTGATTTTCTAGAAAACTAGAAACATGAATTTGGATTAGAATGTGAATCCTAATGGTTTTTAAATGTTGGCAACTCATCTAATCAAAATTTAAAATACATTCAACAAACAGAAATCAAATCAGAGACCATGAACATTGAAGAGCCAGTGGAATGTGGTCCCTCTGTCTTCTCATACAGGAGATGGGTGGTAAGGGAGACCTCTGTAAGAGGAGACCTAGCCTCAGATGCCACAATCATCTGGACAAGCATGGATAAGGACCCAAACAGGGCAGTGTAGTAGTCACTTTCCTACCACTGGGATGTGGTACCTGACACCCACAACTTAAAGGAAGAGAAGTTTCTTTAGGCTCACGGTTTTCAAAGGGTTCAGTCCATGGTTGGTTGGCTCCAGGGCAGAAATGGCACAGTGGGAAAGGATGGCTGAGTAAAACTGTCGGACACATGGCAGCTGGGAAGGAGAGAGAAGAAGAGCTGGGGATGAAGACACCCTTTCAGGTCACTCCCCCAGTGACCCATCTGCAACCAGCCCCCACTCCTAAGAGCACATTGAGCTCTGAACTCATCAGTCCACTGTGGAGTACAGTTCCCTCTTGATCCGGTCACCTCCACAAGCTCACCTCTGGACACATGGGACTTTGGGGGCCACTCTAGAGCTGCACCTTAACAGGCAGTGAGACCTGTGCTGGAAGGGGAGTGATTTGGCCATGAACCAAGAGACTCTATGGTAACAGGTAGTTTATGGATCTGGTGACTGCACAGCAGTGTCACAGGGTTGAAAATGCACCAGTTGACGGGCCAGGGCGTGTACACAGAAGCTGGTGGTGAGGCTGGAAGACACCAGTGCCAGTCAGAGGGGTGGACCCTGAGTGGTCCCAGAGTCCTTCTGCTGGAGAGGGCTGGCCACCCTCATCCTCCAGGCCCTGGATCCTTTGCCAGGCTGTGGCCCAAGGGACTCAGGACAGAATTCCTTCCTCCTCCTCTTTAACTGTTCAACTGCTCTGCTAAGAGCCAAGCAGGTCCTGTCACCTGCACAGTGGTTCTTTTCTGTGTTTGCTGTGCATTCCATAATAATCAAAATGTACTATAACTCCCTCAATTTTAAATTTTGCTAGTGAATAATTATATGATGAACGAGGAATAAAACAGAAGCTCATAGGTTAATAAACCAGAGAAATAATATCTTGATTTTGTGTAGT
The DNA here is from genome assembly GCF_053883595.1 of Heterocephalus glaber. Taxonomy (NCBI): domain Eukaryota; kingdom Metazoa; phylum Chordata; class Mammalia; order Rodentia; family Bathyergidae; genus Heterocephalus; species Heterocephalus glaber. Next base: position 429,988 of record NW_028258211.1, on the reverse strand, counting down.
ACGTTCTAGTTTGCAAAGAGCTGCTTCCATATATTTTACTATCTTTAGATTGTCCTTATTGAACACCCACCTTGTAACTCTAAGCCACACAAATCTCATTTAATCTGTGCAGTGACTTCATGAGTGTTCTGGCTAGTATCTAGAGCCTCGTGCACTCATAGCTGGGGCTTTTTAGAGCTGGCTGGATCTAGAGCAGTGATGGTAGCCTTTCACAGGTGAGTCCCCAAACCCACTTATTTATTCCCAGCACTGCAATTAAACCTGAATACGGAGGTTTTATTTTTTATTTTTTATTTTTATTTTTTTGGTACCGGGGATTGAACTCGGGTCCTTGCAGTTGTGCAGCAGGCAGCGAAATCACTGAGCTAAATCCTTGGCCCAAGAATACTGAGGTGTCAGTTTAGACAAACAACTCATACATTAACGTCTTTTGTCTTAAAAGAAAAACAAATAACATACATGCCATAGGTTTGCCACCACTGATCTAGGGTGTGTGATATTGAGATTAAGGTGCGTGATTACTAAATTAGTCCACTGATTGGTTTAGCATAGTTCTGGGTCTGGATAATGGGAAGGCCACTCTGGGTGGACTTGTAGCTTGGATGGGATAGAAGGGGAAGGGAGGCTTGCTTTCCTGTGGCTGCTTGGTGCCTGCTGCCTTCTGCCTGCCATGCCATAAGCTGTTTCTCCTCTGTCATGCCGCTGTGCTTGGAGCCAGCCAACTATGGGCTGAAGTTCTGCAACCTGTGAGCTAAATAAACTTTTCCTCCTTTAACTTTGGGTGCTGAGTGTTTTGCCTTAGCGATGAGAAAAGTAACTAAGACAACGAGGTAGATCTTACTGCTTTCATCATCATCATCATCATCATTATTATTTGGTACCGGGGATTGAACTCAGGACCTTGCACTTGTGAGGCAGGCAGCAGAACCACTGAGCTAAATCCCTGGCTCCTGCTTTCATTATTTTTAAATGAGAAAAGTGAGGCTCAGGACATTAAAGAATTGCAGTTAGTAAACCTCAAAGCCAGGGTGGGGCCCCAGACTTCTGGCTCAGAGACCAGGGCTTTCCTCCAGGGAGACCAGGCGGAGGATTCAGAGGAGATGGAGGTAGCATCCGTCAGTCCATCCCCAACTGGCACCTCAACCTTAGATGCTCTTAGATTTTTGAAGTCCTGACCCTCAAGAAAATATACATGTTTTAAAAACCACCCGGTCATTCAGATGCTTATTCACATTTGGAAATCTCTGGTTATATTAGCTTTAATACTAACCCAAAACTTTTTTTACACTCACTGATAAATATAAATGTTTCTAAAACTTTATCATCATTATTCTTTTTTATGAGATTCTTATATTCCTAAGTTTTAGATACCTGCATTTTATGAGGTTTAAGACTTTCTAGGTTGGAAAAAAAATTCCAACCATGAGCCTGTCAGCATATAGTATAAGAACTAATATAAATTATGGTACATAAAAGACTTTTGTATGGTATTTACTCTTTCTCTCTAGGATCAGTCAGAAGCACCACCACTAGGTGGAAGTGATTTTCCACAAATCCAGCTTCCTGGACTAGAGAAGTGGCAAGCGTGCATCGTGCTGGGTCCCCATAAAAGGATATCTCAGCAGCTTGTCAGTTCGTGCCCAAGAAAACCAGCAGGCCAAGCATAAAGAAGTCAGACTTTTATCTGATTTTGGGATTAGAAATCACTGAGGAAGAAAAGCACAATAAATGTCTCTGTCCGAACTTGATTCTCAAAGGCCTCAGAACATTATTTACATTAGCAGGAATCAGGGAGGCCTGAATTAGGCCCAACTGTACATCCTCTAGGTCTCAGTCGTAGTGGTTACAGTAATGACAGTGGAAAGTGTAGGTGTGACATTCAAGAAGCTAAGCAGTATTACTCTTACTGTCTGAAAGGAGTATTTTATAAATCCTAAGTATTGACTTGGGCAGGAAGCTAGCAACCAAATGCCACTTGTTTCAGGAGAGTGAAGCAGTGGCTTGCACTGGAGTGGCCAGTGGCTAAACACCTCACTGAAGACGAGTACAGGGAGCAGACTGAGGTCGAAACAGCCCGAGGTCTGGAGGACCTGCGCCAGGCCTGCCGCCAGCCCGGCTTCCCGACGTGGCTGCCCATCTCCAGACTCCAGGATCCTAAGAAGTAAGTCCTGCTCAGCTGCTCCAGCATGGCTTGACTTTGGACTATTCTGAAAACAGTACAGTGTTGTGGGACAGGTACTTCAGCTTAGAAGCAAATGATGCCGAAGTTGTCAGAAGTTCTTTTCTTCAGTACCCTGGCCTTGCAGTAGGACAGCTAATGTCTAAGTTAATATTGATCTGCCGGAGTGTACTGATCTTATGTGAGGTATTGACACTAAAATAATGAATGATAAATCTCAACATCTAAAAACTAGAGAGACGAGAAGGAATTAGCAGACAAGAGTGGGTACATTTGGCTGCCTGTTTCCTTCTCCCTTCCCTGATGGCGGTCACATCTGCCATTCCTCCTTTATACCCGGAGTAGAAGTGCCATCCTCTATCAAAACAAAGTCAAATTTCATTAAAGGGGATAAGTAGCAAGGGCACATATTATCTTCCCAAATAAACCTTTCCGTGCTAACAAAACTTTAAGAACAAAACAATTGTTATTAGATTTGCAGACTTTGTTCTTGGATCGAGCCACTTGTTGCCTAAGGAAATGAGTCTGCATGAAGAGCAGTATGGCCTGGGGGGTGCCTTCTTGGAGGAGCAGCTTTTTAACCCGCCCCTGACTGTCTCCCTGCAAGTGGACCTCACTGAGAACCAGGACACAGGCACGGGGCAAGGGGCTTGATACAATTGACCAGAGCTACTCTGACAGCAGCTGTAGAGAAAAATAAGCCAACTGGAAAGGAAGATGGCTCTTACTGAAGGGAGCTTGGTATTCCTGGCAGGTTCTGCTACCTCCTGTACTGTAGGTGGGCACCACGCTTCTGTGACAGCCATTACCGCTTGCTTCGATGAAGGCTTTCATTAGGAACAAGGAAATCATGTTGCTCTTCAAGGAACCAGTAAGTGACGGGTGCCTAGGTAACACGAGGCACTAATCCTCTTAATCCCCTGAACCAGTGTCACAAGACTGCGTTACTCTCCTTACATCTCATCAGTATCAGTGCTGGCAGAGACTGGAGTTACGCTGTTTCAGGGTTTTTCAGAGTACTAACATGAGCCAGAAAGGGATCTGAGGTCAGCTGAGATTGATCAAGGTTAATCGAATATACTGCAGGACTTCTCAGAGCCTTTCTGATGCTGGTGTACACTGTGACTCTCCTAAAAGGGAAAAATCATGCAGAGTTTCTGACTGAATTTGACCATGGAACCCTTTTTAATGAAATTAATATTCTTCGGAACACGTGACTGGAAAAAGTGCTTACTGGCAGAACTGCAGTGTGGGGAGGTTAAAAGACTGGTCCAAGAGCACAGAGCTAAGCAGAGGCAGTGCTGCTAGAGCTCCAGCCCTGGGGTGTCTGTCCCTTGGCTCAGGGAGAAAGAAGCCTCCCTGAGACCCATGCTGAGGGCCAACCCTACTCCTAAGGTTGCGCTGTGTTGGCTTCCTTTTGATTTTTTATTTTTCAACAGTGCCCACCTGGCTATTTAATAACTGTGATAAAAAGAAACGTTTCCTAAGATTATATTTTAAAGTTCTGATAGGACTTCCATATACATTTATAAGGACCAGAAATTGTAATTATTTTTTATATATTGAAATGGAAGGCATTTAACCTTTTGTGACATTTTGAGTCATTTTAAAAAAATTATTTATGTTTATAATGATGTCCTACAAAACAGACCTGTGATACTTTTTACACAAGTCTGTTTTGTTTCTTGATTCCTGATGTTAAACGCAAGTGAAATAAGGACTGAGATCCGACCCAGAGGGAAGGAGGCCAAAGTAGAGGTCTGCAGTTTGAACACAGCAGAATAATCCAAGCGCAAAGATGTTGCTGAATTGATTCTCTGAGAATCCAACCCAGGTGTTTTTCTGATGCGATCATAAAGGACGAGGAGTTCCTTTTATTACGGATCATGGGGGAGGGACCAAGAGAATTTGGGGACTGGATTCCCTGAGCCAGATTTAGTAGAACTTCTTTTTTTTGTTTTGGACCCGAGGATTGAACTCAGGACGTTGTGCTTTTGAGGCGGGCGCCAGAACCACTGAGCTAAGTCCCTGGGCCATTAGCAGAACTTCTTTACCCTGTGTGGTAGAGTGCAGCTGCTCAGTGAGAACTTGCTAGGTTGATTTTCAAATGGTGTTTCTTTTGAAGCCATATGTCAGTTTTTACAGATGTGCTTTTGCAAGACCTCTTTTAATGTCAGGAGCCTGGCTTTTTTTGTAAACCACTAAATTCACTTGGAGCCTTTATGTAGACTGATGTTAAACGATCAAAGCGTAGCTTCCATTCACTTTTATGATGATGGCGCAAGCAGCAGCTCTGATTACTTCTGTGACAGTTGAATCTGATTTTTACTTTTTATAACTATTTATTGGTGATGTTAGTGTATGAGGTAGGGCAGTGTGCTCACCCAGCTCGTCTCCTGAAAGGAGTCTGCCACCCACATGGTGGGTGTAACGTGAGCATCCGAGGGAGGGGACAGCTCCTTGGGCCCCTGGCCGGTGACATCATGATCAGAACAGCCTGCGAAAGAGAAGAGAACACTGCCAGGATCTCATTTCTCATGTTTGTTTTGAGAGGAAATCACGGATTTGTCTGTTTCTGTTACTTGAGTACCATGAGAAGCTGAACAATTAAAGGCATTACTGGTGATGTTGCTTGGTGTCTAAGTTGTTGTTTTATTTCAGCTTTAATATAGAACTGATCAAACTCAAATCCCCATCAAGTGATGCGCAGATTTTCCCCTCCTTGCTTCCTCCCTTCCTCGTTTTCTCTTTCCTTCCCTTTCTCTGTCCTGTTAAAGGTCTTTAAGCACTTTAAGGGACGATGCAGTCAGACGGCAGTGTCCCCCCTTGGGCGGAAGCTGGCTTCGTGCTCCCCACCACCATAGGTGTGGAGTTCAGGGCAGAACGAACCCTTTGCCGTGTTCTTCCTTACACTAGGTGCCTCACAAAAGCCTGCCGTTGTTAGCAAATTGGACTGTTTGACACCGCATGTGTGGGTGACACAGAGCGTGGGTGGCCATGCTTAGACAATCATATCATTCAAATGTTATTTTAAGGCGGTTTTAAAAACATTTTACATATCACAAAAATGCTTTGTGAATTTGTTATATAATTTGCCAATACTTCAGGTTGAATTACAGGGGAGTGTCCATCTGACATTTAGGACATTATTTGAATTTATGGCCTTTTTTTAAATCTGGAAATTTAAAAGATTGTAGAGTTTACAAGGTTTGGAGTAGATGATGGATTGCCTCGATGTATCCAAACATACAGATGAATTAAGACCTTGAAATGATGCCAAGAGGAAAAACAGGACCTGACATTAATCTGTGTGACTAGGCCCCAGAATTGGAGATGTGCATTTGTTTAAATTAGCTTTTTCTTCTTGAGCAGGCTCCTGTGCGTAGATAATAGGAATGGTGTTGGGATTTTGGTGAAGCCTGCAGTTGAAAGAGGTACTTTTAGATGACCCAGGAGCAAGCTGCTTTCTGAGTCCTTGCCGCGTGCAGTGGCACTGATGAGGTAGCCAGTGGGTGACCCTGGGCCGTCTTGACTCAAAAGTCTGATTTCTGCCATTGTTCTTTAAGATCTGTCTCCTGTTAGCCAGTTTAACGATTTAGTCCGTCCATTTAGTGATTCACAGTCGAAAATATAACTGGCATGAGGATAAAATTGCATGCCTTGGCAGCCTGGCACATTTGCAGAAGGCAGATTTATGTGGGGTCAAGTCAGAAGAAGCTTCCTTGGTAAACGGAAAGGGTGAAGAGTTTTTTTACAGTCCACTTGTTTGATGTCACGAGGCCAGAGTCCACTGCAAACACTCTTGGTGAGACAGGCTCGCTGCTGGGATGAGACACCCAGTCTGTGGCGGAGCCACCCCTGCCTTCGTCCACAGCCTGCCAGCGACCTCCTCTGTGACCGCTGGTTTTCCATCTTTATTCTTGACCCAGCACCCTACCCCCTTTCAGCAGGCATGTTTACTCAGGGCTGTTAAAATCGTCAAGCCTTTCTCTGGCCTAAGAGTCATACCATCTTTCTAAGGTAACTTTACATGGTTTTAGGTATGACCTTTAGGCGTGGCACGTGTCTTCATAGGTCACCAGCAATTTGGGATGGGCATACTTACCAGGATCAGTCTTGGAAGATGCTTTCAGTGGGATAGCTTCTTTTATTATTTAAAGAATTTGGAAGCAGTTTTTTAGATTTTTTTTTAAATTAGTGGTCAAAAGAAGAAGATAGTATCAACATTTATTGCTTTTGTTGATACTTCAGAGAAAGAGAAAATGGAAATTACGGAACAGCTCTTACAGGCTCTCTGCAGGCCTTGTTTGTTAAGGAATTGTTACTTATCTTTTTTTATCTTCTTCAACTTATGTTTTGATCAATTTTATTTCTCAATCAAGTCACATCTCCAGCCACTTAGTGTTTACAGTACATATTGGAACTGAAAGGTTTATTGCACAGTATATTTCGCAGGCACTTCAGTTTGTATGGAATGCTTATAAACTCAAATGTCAACAAAACACTCAGATCGAGGCTCTGGTTGGGAAAGAGACAGCACTGCTCTTGCAGGGGCCCTTTGCCACACAACTATATCCAGGCATTTATGCACAGGCACGGTGTCAGGTAAGCATCAGAACAACCTATAAAACAGACACTAAAATTACCTCCACTGCAGAGGTGGCCTGAGGCTCAGATGCTCCAGCGCTCACCTTCCCAGCCATAAGCCTACAGAGGTCCCTGAGTTGCCACGTGAGAACTGGGGCTTTCCTGGAGCTACAGGGGGCAGATGGGAGCTGGGTGAGTTGGGTACCCACCCGGACTGGCTCACATTTTCCCATCCCAGAGAGCAGTGTTTCCAGTTCCTTCCCTTAAAGCCACAGCTTGTGCCAGCAGACAGTCTGATACTTTCTCACTGGAGAAACCACTCTTCACTGCTCACCCCTTTTTCTGTCCCCATCCAAGCATCAGTCTCCCAACTGCCTGATGGTTTGGAGTTCTGGAGTCTGGTGTTCTTAAATACACAGGAGTGGTCTGGGGCTCCACACGGAGCCTGTTTTGTTCTGATGCACAAAAAAGGCTGACGAGCTTCTGAATGAAAAACCTTTTTTGATCCCTATGGGTCACCTCCATCACAAGCATACCCTCATCTTCACACACTATTAGAGTCCAGCTTCTCACACAGAAGTTGAGGAAACTGTGGCCCAGAGGTCTCCCACAGGTGATCTCCATACCTGTGCTGTCCACTATGGTAGCCCTGAGCCCCATGTGGCCATTCAAAGTTAGAAATTAAGTGCTCAGATGCACTTACCCATATCTCAAGAGACGCGTGGCTGCATGTGGCTCATGGCCGCCATATTGGACTGCACAGAGAATTTCCATTCTCGGAAGTTGGCCCAGACAGTGCTGTTCTCCAGGCTGCTGCCCCAGGATGCTGAGCTGTGACACATCTGTCTGCCCTTCCGATTCCAGGGGCACTGGTCTTAGGGTCCCTTTCCACCTCCAGCTTTTCTCTGCAGAGCTGCCAAGCCTGTCACCTGCACAGCATTGAAGGTCTGGGATTATCACCATTAACAAAGCGTCAGAAATTTGAAAGTGCTGGAGTGCCCAGAAACCCTAAATAGAATATAACCACACACCTGTCTGAGGCATCTATGGGACAGTTCCGGCCAGGGTGGCCTTAGGGTTTGCTCTACCGCAACAGAACCAGGGAATGGCTGCCCTGTCTCCTGGGACAGAGGAAGGTGCTGGGCAGACCAGGCCTTTGGTATCAGGAGAACTTGAGTTTGAATCCCAGCTTTGTGATTCTCTAACCTAAGCCAGTGATGGCAAACCTCTCAGAGCTTTCAATGATACAAACAGCCTGCTGCTCCACAGCATGCATGCCATAGTTCACCACCACTGACCTAAGCTCTGTTAGCTTCTGAATCCTCATTTTACCTGTCACTGGGGACAGTGACAGGTACCACCTGGGCTTCTTGTAAAGCTAGAACAATCTCATCAGCACACTCAGTGACCACAGGTGTGGTCCCCTTTCCCAAATTCACTGCTCAACTCCTAGTTGGTTGAGAGGAGTATTGAGTAAGCAGTGCCCCCAACTCCCCAGCAGCACTGGAAGGAACTGTAAACCCAGAAGCAGCTTCCAGCCAACTCTGCTTCATGTGCCCTGGCGGCACTGATGGCCTGGTAAAGCAGCACTGTTCTTCTGAGTGCCATAGGCTTTCCAGGAGGTACACTGCCTACTGGAATGTATTTAATCTATTCTTCTGCTTAAGGCTGTAAGAACAGTTTAATAATTAGCAATTAGCCTCTTTGGACCCACACAAACTCAACACTCTGGGGTAATTTACTATTTCTACAATCACAGGAAAAAGTAGGAAAATAAGTCATTAAGGCAGTGATTATCAGCCTGAGCTCTGTGACACCCCTAAATATTTCTTGGATCTCAAGAGGGGCTAAAAAGTTCTCCAAGCAAGATTTAATCTGAACTCACTTTAGTATTTCTCCAAGTGGCATGTGGCATGTTGAGCACAGGAAGAAGTCACAAGGTCCACAAACTCATGAAGGTGTCAGTTCAGAAGGCTGGCAATTACTGCATTATTGGGCCAGTTTTCATAACAAACACCTCATCGCAAAGGCATGTTGAGTTTGGTCTCATTCATGACAGAGTAAGGACTTTCACTTGTTTGCCCACATCTTTATCATTTAAGAAATATTTTAAAATGGCATTTATTTTTATTTCAACATGTCCACTGTGCATTTCCAAAACAGCAGGCTTTTCAGAGAATTGTAAACACAAGATAAAATATGAAGTTTTGACTTCCTACAGTCAGCTTCACAGAGTCACATACTGTACATTCACAGGTGAGGTTCAGCCCATCACCCACTACTTTATTTCAGTAATTACACAAGGATAATAAATACATCTGATTTTAAAGGTCACTTAAAATGAGTCACGATAATTTACAGTACAGTACGTTTCAGTTCAAGTGCAAAAATAACTATTTGCTTAATTCTTTTCTTTCAGTTACTTTATCTGTAGGCTGTGTTTTGTGGTGAAGCCAGATATCCAAGCAAGCATAGGATTTCTCCCAGATGCAGTATCCAGGGGAGCTGTCATGGACAAGCCTCTCTTTACAACTGATCTCGTCTAAGCATGGCCAGAGGCTAAAGTGAGTTGCTCATTTCTGACTGCTCTTCCTCTGTTTTAGGCTCCTCCACAGCTATTATGCATGGTACCATTGACCTTCATTCAGCTAAAGCAGCGATTCCTTTTCCACGGCCCTCCCCATGCCTCCCCTTAACCTCCCCTTTCACTCTTAGCAGCAAGCTTTCCATGTGATTCACCCAGCCACTGTTCTGACTGCAGTTGTAATATGCAAGCTCCGTACCCGAATCCAAACTGTCCAGTGTCCGACAGCATCTTCTTAGGAAAGAATATACTGAGATTTATTTCTTCAGTCATTAGAAAGTACTTATTCCCATCCTTCCCATGCCTGGTTGCCTATTTACCACCTCACAAACAAAACTGACCCATTACAGAATTTTAAAAAATCATATGGTTCCCCCAGGCACTTAAATCTTATACTGTTCTTTGTAAATAGTACTGCTTAAGTAAAGGAACCCTTTGGAACTTAGTGATTTTTGTTTTATTCCATCAACTAAGTAGAGCCCAAATCACTATAAAACAGCAAATAGTGATCAAGGCTATTACAGTATCACCATACTCTGTAAACCCTTCTCCGTCAAGCTGCAGGATACTGAATTGGTTGGTTTTTACTTTTTTCTTTTTTCTAAAAATAATTCCTCTTTTCTAGTCATTCTGAAATCCAGTTTAAAACAAAAGGCATTTTTAAAGCTCAGCTTAGCTTGCAGTAGTTGGTAACAGCTGTTGCTGCTCAGTATGACTATTTTCATTATATACCATACATATATAAAAATATATTTGCTAGGGATATGCAGGGTTTATAACGAAACATTAGCTTTTTTCAAAACAAAAAGCATCTACTAACTTTCACCTGGTTACTTTTTAAATATGTTTATAATTTTTAAATGGTTCTCTTCAAGAGAAGCAAAATTATAGATCTACTCTGATCCTTCCCCGTTTGCATGAAGAAGCCAGTAATTAGAATAAATAACCAGAAGAGGGAAATTCACGCAGAGACGAACACGAGTGTTCCCTGCACTTGGTGCCACTGGGGTTCGCACCTTGCTGCCCATCCAGCCCAGCCTAGATCCTTGCTGATCGTCTCCCTTCTGCCCTCCGCCGGGATGTGTGTGCTGTGGCTCAGGTGTGTGTGTGCGGGTCACGTTAACGAGTTTAGAGATTGAGAAGCATATGCAGTGTGTTCAGGTTGGGGCCGCGCCTTCTGTCCCAGCCAAGGAGCCCGGTTCCATGCAGGCATGGGATGAGCAGGTTGCCCTCAGGGTCCTTCCGCAGTGGGCTGAGCCCAAGGCTCCTCGGTGTCCCCGCTGGGGTCCCCACCAGGGTGGGCAGGGCTGGTCTGCAGCCAAGATGCTGCTGCAGCAGGGGATGGCTGGCTTCTAGGTGGGTCAGAGTGGGGCTCGCGAGGAACATGCCGGGCTGCACCTGCTGGGGCACTTTCCTGATTCTCACTGGTCACCTGGAAGGAAATCACAGATGCCCAGTGGTGAGGGACAGCAAGTAAGTGCAGCGCTTTGCATGTTTTCAAGTCAGACACAACACCCCCAGGAAGGTCAACCGGAGTGCCCATTTCAGGGCCCGAGTAATAGAGGATAAGGAGAAAATGGCTTACCTTTCATCTCTTTTCCTATGTGCAACTGCCAGAGCCGCATGAAAAGCACAAACACTATAAGCAGAGGTGTCTTGTGGATAAAGGAACGTTATGACCCCAATACCTAGCACTCCCAGGCAAGTCATTTCCAGTATTACTGCATGCCCCAGCCACATGGCAAGTCACTGAATGGAGGCCTCTTGCCAAGACCACAGAATTTAAGAGGTGAAGACACTTGGTCTAATTAAAGTAAATAGGGATTATTCTCATCCTGGAGAGAGCTGGGGACAGAATGTCCTGTAATTAAGAGTCCTAATGTATTTCTGAGATTTCAAAATGAGCACTAAGAAATTAGGAAAAGACAATATCTGCATGAAAAAAGAGGAATGTAAGCTAGCACTATGTAACTAATGATAACAATACACACACTCTAGTACCTTTTTATAAAATGCTGTATCGGTTTTACAAGTCAGGAACCACAATTTTTTAAAAAACGTTTTTCCTCTAAATTAGAACTCATTACTTTCCAGTAGATGAATACTCAAAAAAGAGACAGACAAAAAGAAAAAGGTTTCCAATCTCATGATTCTGAAATGTAAAAAAGCAATCTTAAAAGAAGTTTTCAATGCTACATAAGCTTAATAAGGACCTATGAAGACAAGGCTGGATGTGCAAAGGAAAACACTGCTGCTGGAGGAGCGGGCGTCATCCTTCCTCCTGCTTCACACGCCTGCCCTAAGGCACTGAAATCTTCCCCCCACTGCTCCTCCCCCAGCATCTAGTTCTGGACTGGGCAGGGTATTCGTGTGTTTATTATCTTGATAAATAGAGGATCACTCATGGGCTGAAGAATGAGATTGGGTTAAAGTTACATGAAGATTTTGCATTAGTTTACAAAGGCCAGATAAATTCAACTAAGGTCCTTCAATGAGCTTTCTAAAAAGGAAACTATGTAAACTACTCTTTCCTCTTTATTTTTAGTCTTTCCTCCATTTTTTTTTAACTTCTAGATTCTCTTAAACTACCCTAAATATAGAACTTGTGTGACTCATCAAGTAAGTAAAAGGGAGAGATGCATTTTAAAGGGGGAAGTGAGTTTATTCCCTCGGCCAGACTTTCACAAGAGTCACCCTTCCTTCCTTCCCCAAGTCACAGTACGCTCTGACCACATAAATTACAAGCTTTTTCATTCCTCTCAAAACAAGGAAAATCACATACTTTTATTTTTCAGGTGTAGCCACCACAGAACCATACTTCCATGAGTCAGATGTCCTGTCAGAGCTATACAGTAGTTCGGGTTGCTATCTGACTTAACTAATCGAACGGATATTTACTGCATTCCTCTTTTCTGTAAAACTCCCACCAAAACTCTGGGATTAGATCAATAAGTGTGGTCCCCCAAAACAAAAACCATATATTCCCACTACAACTGGTATCAATCAACACTGAAATTCGTAAGAAGTTAAAATGAATTTATTTATTTATATATTTTAAGAATTACGATCCCTATTGTGAAGCCTTCCTGAGCTCATACGTCAGAATTTTCCCTCCAAGGGACCTTGTAAAAAGCCCTAGGACACAGATATCACAGTGTACTGAAACTCTCTGTGCATCTATTTTTCCCACCAGACTTTGACTAAATCTCGATGGATAAAAAGTCATTAACTGAGTGTCTTCAGCGAAGACAGTACTGCTGGCCCAGCGGGCAGAGGTTACCTGTAAAGGCTGGATCTCAGAAGCTCGGTTTTCTCTTGCCAACTGCATCATCTCTTTAATTTGGTACAGTGCATAGACGAAGGTCACCCAGGGAGAAGAGCTGACCCCCCAAGCTGGTTTGTTCACATCTTCCTGTTCTTCCTGGTGCTTGGTTTTCTTGGGGGGAAGTCTGGGCTCAACGCGTGGCATGACATCTTCTGTCTGTTGCTGTACCAAGTCGATGGTTGCTATGGGAACAGGACTGGAGGGAACAGGAATCCTTTCTGCCAACATTGTTTTGTCTGGAGAGAAAACAATGTTTAAATTATTTTTCAGGGTTTCTACATATTTAAACAGAGGTACAAAACAATAAGCCAGGCATGTGTTATCCCAGCTACTCGGGAGGCTGGAAAGTGGAAAACAATCAGTGTTGGTCTTTTTTTCTGAGTAACTCATTGGGATTAAAATCGATCTCTGCAACAAGTGAGTTTTTCTCATTAACAGAAGCTTCGGAAAGATGGAGCACCCTAAGAAGATGAGCTGGGACCAAAGAGTTGAGCTGCAATACGTGCATTGCACTGGTGGGTCTTTTTCACTAAAAAGTTGATTTGTCTTGTTCTCATCTACACATTATATTTGACATAACTTCTCTTTCCTATAATAATTTTAATAAAGGCCACATGTGGCTCTGAGAAAACTTCAAATTTCAGATTTAGACTCTTGAAAAAATGGTAAAGGCATAGAGAGTAATATCATTCCTTATCCTTAGTACAGTGGACCCTCGAGTTACAACCAGCCTGACACATGAACAACTTGGGTTATGACCGGAATTTTAGTTTTAACTTATGACCAAAGTCTTGAGCTACGACCTAAATGCCAGCCCCTTGTGCTTCCAGATGGTCTCAGATCCAGACTTAACGCTTAAAGAGTTCTGAAAGAACATTACAACATCCTTTCCTGTGTGGGGTTAACTGAGAAATCTTGGGCAGTGTCTCTCTAAGGACACTGAGATCTGCCTGTATAAGGAAAGAGTCTTTGAAGGCTGTGTAGAGGAGCCCAAGCCTTCACTGACCAACTTGAATTACAGCCAGCCCTCAGGATGAATTGAGTTCATAAGTCAAGGGTCCAACTGTAGTAAAACTGCTGTGAAACCTTATGTGTATTTGACTTGAGTTTGAAATCCTTTTAAAATACCAGGGAAATTTGGGCTGGGGATTTAGTTCAGTGGTTTCGCTGCCTGCTGCGCAAGCGCAAGGACCCAAGTTCGATTCCCAGTACCAAAAAAAAAAAAAAACAGGGAAATTTAAAGCAGTACTTCCCTAGTACTTTGTATCATAAAACAAGAAAACTCCAAGCTACTCAACCACCAATATTTTTTTCCAGCATAGTAGGTAGTTTTTCTGTAAGTGGCACACACGAGTCCACTGGTACATCACTGAGAAAACCTAGCCAAGGTACTGGGTTTCCATGGAGCACATGCAGAAGTCCTCGGGGTTTGAGTCCTAATGGTGTGATCCATTAGAACCATAAAGAAATAATGGAGGGCAGGGATTTAGCTCAGTGGTTTCCCCACCTGCTGCGTAAGTGCAAGGACCCGAGTTCGATCCCCGGTACCAAAAAAGAAAGAATGGGAATGTTTACCTTCCTCCTCATCTGGCACCGCCAGCCACTGGATCAGGGCAAAGAGCAGGAGGATCACCAGGCAGGCCATGCCAATTCCCCGGAAGGTTGCAGCAGCCCCTTTGAAAACAAGCAGAACATGCTAGAGAGAAATTCCAGGAGGTGCAGGTTGTCCTCCAAAACTCAACGTTCTCAAGTTTGGGGCAAAGGAAGCACAGTTTTCAGTGAACCAGAGAAAAGTGCCCTTCTGCTAGCTCTGTATAGCGGAAAAGGCACAGGGCTGGAGCAGTGTCAGGGGCCCGGGGTGCTGTGGTGCCGCTGGTGATCTGGTAGAGCATGGCATGTGGGAAGGACTGTCACTGAATCCCTTCACAGTGCCCACCATCACCCACTGTTAAACAACCCGGCCTGCATAGTGACTGAGGAGCCAAGAGCCTTGGCGCACAATCATCTCAATTCCATCTGAGCCCTGTATTTCCCATAAAGGAGATGGGATGAGGTTGACAGTGTTACACAGATGTACTGACACAGGCAGAGCCAGTGCGTGGTCACATTTTCCTGGGTCAAAGTCTCCTGATGGGATAACTGGTGAATTTTCTTTCCTTTGGTGTTACTGTCAGCAGGTTTTGGGCATCCTGCTTTAAACCAGAAGCATGTGTGCTAATTCACTGGGGAGCTTACGGCTTCGGGGCGGTTATCTGTGTCTCTTCTCATTAAACTGTCAAGGCGTGTAAGGCGTGTGCACAGTTACAGCTGGCTCGTCACCCTAACAAACCAGGCTTTGCAATTATGACTACCAGGAAATCGAGAAAGAGAACACAAATTCTAGAGTGTAGCCTCTGGCAATATTCGGCAACAATCTGAGTGTTTATTAAGGTGTTACTGAATAATCACATTTTCACCACAGGAGCCAAAGAGAGAGAAAGCCATTCTTACCGAAGTAGTTGACTAGCAGGCCTCCGATCATGGCGCCACAGCCTCGTCCCAGGCCCAGGTGCAGGCCCTGCAGGATGCCCTGAGCAGACGTCCGCAGCTCGGGGGGCACAGCCGCACTGAGGTACGAAATGCAGGCCGCCCAGATGGCCGCGTGGGTCACCCCTGGAGAGGAAGAGCGGGAGGGAGTGTAGGGCCTGATCTAAATCCCTTTGGCTACCCTTTGGGAACTGTGAATTACTTATGTAACGAGGCACCTATTCTGTGTTCACAGATATGTATGTACATGTATAAATATATATTTTATGGTAAAATACACATAACAAAATTTATCATTTTAACTATCTTTAAACATGCAGCTCAGTGGCAATAAGGACACTCAAAATGTTGTGCAGCCATCATCTCCAGAAATTTTTTTCGACCCAGACTAAAGCTCTGTGCCCTTTCATCCCTCACCCCAGCCCTCCCTAGTAAGCACCATTACTCTGTCCCCAGGAAGAGGGCCACTCTGGGCATCTCATACATGGGGTTTCATACAGTTCTTGTCCATTTTGTGTCTGGCTTATTTCCCTTAGCGTAGGGCCTCCAAGGTTCATCTATGCTGTGGCATGTACCAGAATGACCTTCCTTGTTACAGCTAAGATTCCACTGTACGTATCAAGCACATTTAAGGTGCGTCTTTCTTCCAATGAGGGACAACTGTTTCCACCTTTTGACTACGGTGACTAGTGCTGCTGTGAACACTGGTAATGCAAGTGTCTGTGGGACTCCCTGGTTTTAATTCTTTTAGGTATGCATTGAGTGGTGGACCTGCTGGGTCATACAGTCACTGTATGTTTAATTCTTCGAGGAACACCAGACTGTTTCCTGCACCGTTGTACATTCCCACCACACAAGCACAGACCCAATTTCTCCACTTCCTTGCCAGAATTTATTTTTTATTTCTTTTAAGTAACAGCAATCCTAAAGGGTGTGAAGCAGTATCTTACTGTGTCTTCGATTTGCATTCCCCTACTTGTTACAGAAACCAAGCATCTTCAGGTGCTTATTGGCCATTTGTGTATCTTCTTTTGAAAAAGGTCTGGTTCAAGTCCTTCACCCACTTTTGAATTGGGTTGATTCTTTTGGTACAGAATTGCAGGAGTTCTTTATAGGTCCTGGATATTCACCCCTTAGTGGCCACCTACTTTGATATTAAGATTATTTCTATTTTTCCCATTTAAATTAGCACAATTCACATACCTTTTACATACCTATATTAACTATAATTTGGTAAGTGATGTTAATGATTCCAAGGATAAAGCAAGTTTTATGCTTCTGAATATAGAGTTTGAATTGGTTTTCTTAGAGTACAGAGGCACATTACCATGCCTCTTAACTATTTTATTTTTTCTTCACATTTGTTGGATGGAACAGAGAAAGGAGATAACAGGTTAAAAATCATTATTTTAATACATGGGAACTGTATGTTGTCTGAATTAAAATCTTCACTGAGGCACTGTTTTAAGTGTGATTTTTAAAAGATAGCATCAAAACAGTTTTACAGCTAGAAGGGATGAAGAAATCATCTGGTTTTGCCTAGATAGAGCCATGGCTCCCTCTTTTAAAAATAACCTCATTTGGAAATAAGATCATCAGAAGCTCTTAACCTATGCTTTCGAAAATTAAACTAAAGGTCAGTATCTTTTAAGATTTGACTTAGCATTAGTCTGTTTCTGGCCAGAAAAGAATAGCAGGGGCTGCATTTACTCTCCTTTCTGAAATAACTTAAAAATGGGACAAAGCATATGAAATAATGTTTTCCTGGACACTGCCCATCAGCAGTGGAGACTGATCCCTGAGAGACAAGAGGGCAGAGGCGCCTGCTTACTGTCCGGTGAGTCCGGATGGGGCAGGGGATGGAAGAGACGTGCTGGTCGAAGCTCTATGAAGCCAAGAGGAGAAAGCTTCTCAGGGAGAAGCAGAGGGTTCCCCTCAAGTGTTCAGCAGTGTACTGATCAGCACACTCACATGCAGAAAGTAGACCACCCAAGACCATTACAGAGAAAAGTACACAGCCCACCTGAGGCTGGGAATAGCATCTGTTCCCACCACCCAGACTCAAAACAACTGGGTCAGTATTATAAAATAATTATTCCTGATGGTGGGCACAGTGATGCACACCTATAATGACAGCACTTGGAAGACCTAGGCAGGCAGAGCTCTATGAGTTCAAGGCCAGCCTGGGCTACATTGTGAACCTGTGTCTCAGAACCAAAAACCAAACAAAAATAGCCCTAGACTAACAACTGCTCTAATTTCATGTAAGAAATCTTAAAAAAAAAAGACCCAAAAGGATCATACTATTTCCAAATGATGTAAGCATGTCCCATATCAAAGCTCAAGAATATTTATAGAAATGCAAAAATATTCAGCACCCAAATAGGGAAAACTCACAATATGTGGCATACAATCAAAAAATCACCTGGGCCAGAGATTTAGCTCTGGTTCTGCTGCCTGCCTTGCAGGCGCAAGGTCCTGAGTTTGGATCCCCAGTACCAAAAAAAAAAAGTCACCAGCCAATGGTGATCTTACTACATAGATTCACAATAGAATAAAACACTTATTTTTACACATTTACACATGCTTCATAGTTGACTAAGAAACATCAAACTATTTTTCTATGCCTTATACATTTTTCATTTAACTGTTTTTTTCCTTAGTACTGGGGACTGGACCCAGTCCAAACACATGGTAGGCAAGCACTCTACTGCAAGCTATAACCCTGACCCTAAGCAGTTTATTTCTTAACAAGAAAGATGGACTAGTTAGTAGTAACATACACAATTAATTAATTCCCAGAGCAGTCAAATAAAATATTTTCTTTATCTTGCTTAACAATGATAAAACCCTAGATAATGGCAGCTCTCTCAGAAATGAATAATACCTGAATAGAATCTCAATTATGAATGCTGACACAGTGGTACTCTGTGGGAATATTTTCATTATATTATTAAAGATGATGTTAACTATTTCTTTGCAGATATGCATATTTTTCATTATCAATACTAGAATAAAATTTAAAAGTATTCCCAAGAAATAAAATTGATTCAAAATTAGACTCTATAGTAAAATCTAAATTGCTGATTCATCCTTAAGAAAGGATTTCTAAAGATCTGAAACTACGTC
The DNA here is from genome assembly GCF_053883595.1 of Heterocephalus glaber. NCBI lineage: Eukaryota > Metazoa > Chordata > Mammalia > Rodentia > Bathyergidae > Heterocephalus > Heterocephalus glaber. Next base: position 411,658 of record NW_028258211.1, on the reverse strand, counting down.
AAAAAGTTGTAGGTTAACTTTACTGGTGACTCTGTCCAAGCAGTCAACTGCAGGATTTGTAAGTAAAGATGGGCATCGCATATATGCATATATATATATATATATCACAACATTAAAATATATTTTTGGTTATAATCTTAGATCAAATATAATTTTTTTTTTTGGTACCGGGGATCAAACTCAGGACCTTGTGCTTGCGCAGCAGGCGGTGGCACCACTGAGCTAAATCCCCAGCCCCATCACATATAATTCCTGAAGCTATTCTCTTATGGCGGAAGGCTTGGACACATACAAAATCTTCCAATAATGGGCAGTCTCTCTCTCTCCCTCTCTCTCTCTCTCTCTCTCTCTCTGTCTCTCTTGCTCTCTCCCTCTCTCTCTCTGTCTCTCTCGCTCACTCCCTCTCCCTTTCTCCCTTTCCTTCCTTCTCTCTCTCTTCCTCTCTGGGTCTCCTTCAGAATTTGAGTCTTTCAAGATAATTAAAGCATTTTTAGCTTTACTTGCAATGCTTTTAAACTATGTTTAGAATTTGTTTGCTGGTATTAAGTGGCACTTGTAAAAGATTCTCTCCAGTTAGATTTCTAGTTTTATTTTTTTTTCTTATTGGTTTTTGGGACTGATTAGATAATTGGGAGCTACATACTTTAAAGTACCTCAGAACTGGAAAAAAATAAGTCAGGCACAGAGTAAGAATTTGTTTCTGGTACTAATAGCAGAAGGAAAGCCATGCGGCCTATATATATAATCCAGTATTATACATATTCTAGGCAAGATGTGGGATTAAAATTGATTTCTCTGAAATAACTTATTTTGAAATATCTTATCAATGAAAGAATCAATTAAATCTATCCTACTTCCTAGGGGGAAAAACTGCAAAACTAAGCAATCTATAAGAAGGTACTGATTGAGTTAGTATCACCTTTAAAAGTTGTGGTTCTTGTGCTTAAACTTAAATACACAACTTTCCAGTAATCTTTACAATCTCAAACTCCTGTCAATGTTTTTACAACTGTGTTCTGCTCCTCTAGTTTTAAAATAATAAAAAGGCAACCCAGAAATCTAAAAACCTTCCAGAAATTTCCATTGCTATATTACAAAGTTAAGGATGTCTTAACATTTGCGCTACTTACAACAACTGTACTGTAAAATTTAGGAGGTAAAAAGTATCATAATCCACCAAAATGCCTCTGCTTTCTTTACCTTTTATTAGAGTACTAATAAAAAAGCAGTAGATGATTATTCTGTATGTGATGAAATAAGCACACTTATTTGGCGGCACTGTTGAGTGTATTCATACTGGAGCAACAAAATGATAAAGCCTTATGTCTGGGAACTCTGTGGCTAGATCAAACAGAAAAATAAAAGGCCGTAAAAAAGACACACAAATCCACTCTCCCAGCAACAGGAGCGAGCCCTTTGTTGGCTGCTTGTCAGAAATCCTCTGATGCACCCTAAGTGACAGTCCATCTCCACACCACAAAATACGTGCTTTGTAAACGTGATGACAGGTAATGAATGACTCTCGGGGACCGTGGAGGTCACACAGATTTAGTGTCTCGGTACTTCTTTGCCTTTACAGGGTCCAATCAGGGTTAGCTTTGAGGCCTAAGGGAAATAGAGGTATTTCCAACACCTAATCATCGGAGATTCGCTACATGTGAATAACCTAGAATCACTAAAAGTAATGATTAATACATTTTCTTCATTAATAGTATCATTGTGGCAGCTCACTCCACAGAAAACGTTGCTATTTTATACACACTATTTCCTTTATTCCTCCCAATCACAGGTACTACTATTCCTTCATTTTCCGAAAAGGAAACTAAGCCACAGAGAGATCAATCAGAGTGCTTTCTTCAAGGCCCCACAGACAGTGGAGCAGGGGACAGGATCTGAACCCAAGATACAGTATCTAAGTTTAGAACTTAAGGGCTTTAATGCCTCACTGTGTCCTCCCGATAACTAGTAATACTCTGTAATAAATGTAACCATCTGCTCTGAGAGCTTCTGTTGATATCAAGCATGCATAGCAATCTATCTTCTTAAAATAATGGATACTGTATTAACTACCTCCTTCTGTTCCTAAAGAGCTAACATATCAAGCATATTATCATATATATTTATAGGCCCTACCTCTTTACCTTATAATATTCAATACTGATAACCGATTCTGCAACATGCATTTAAAAATTACTCTGTCTTGGCCACAAGAGTGCTCCACTGCAATGCATGCATGTAGGAGCAAGAAAACAATTCCTCTCTTCTCTAGTAGCCAGCTGCGCTTTGTGAAATGCTGTGTGGCTTAGGGAAATCACATCATAATAGCTGGGAGGAGCAAGAACTGACAAAGTATTGCAAACTGGGATTGTTGTTTGTCCTGCTTCTGCCACTGATGCATGCTCACTGAACAAAATTATCCCCTCAGTACCGACAGAGAATTAGCGGTGACAAACCTTTCCCAGTGACAGACCAGAGCATAATTTCACTTAGTTCAGTGCAATTCTCCAGTGCCAGGGTGAAAGATGCTTCCAGAAGATCAGCCTGGTGAACATCAATGAGCGACTGCTCCACCTGAGAAAAGGCCTTCGCAGGGCAGGCAGAGTCTGGATTGATCACTTAAGGTGGTGCTAGCTGTTGTCACAGAGAATCCCCAGGATCTTCGTGGCTTTATCCCCAGATACTTTCTTTTCTTTCTCAGACAAAGTCCACTGTGCAGGAGGCAGGAGGAGCAGTGGCTCCACTCCATAAAGGAATTCAGGGACCCGGGTACAGAGACTCTGTGCTCTTCAATGCCTGGTTAGCCGGATGTCACTGTCCAGCTGGCAGAAGAGGGAGAAGACGGTGCATGGGACATTTTATGGGCACACATCATTTTTGTGTTCATTTCACTGGCCAGAGGCACTACCTGGTCAGACCTAAAGGATGCTGGGAAATGGAGTCCAGCCGTTGGTCCTCGAAGAGGAAGACAGCAGCTGAAGAGCAAGCCGGGCTCCTTGCCAGAGCCGGGGCCACAGACAGCACAGGACTCTCCAAAGCCAGAAGCCCTCACAACATGCTAGGAACCTAGCAGCGGCAGCACAAGTCTTCAGTGTGCCACACGAAAGAGACTTTATAGAAGACATGTTAACAATTACATATTAAAGGCCAACACATCCATGCCCACCAATGCATGACACTGTAAGACTCACCTTCATACATTTAGTCAGCACTCTTTACTGAACCACTGTACTACGCGCCAGTTACCCTGATAGGCTTTGAGAACATGACAGCATACAAGAAATGTCCCCAGACACCAGAGTTCCGTTGAGAGGGAGAACAGGACAGGATTCACCTGAGTGAGCAGCAGAGCAAGTCCCTGAGCAGACCCACCTGCCCAGCACAGGGGTTGGCACAGCTCTGTGGCTGAAGAGAATCCCTGGGACTAAGCCTTGGCAGGAGGAAGGCACTTTGGGTAAAAAGTACCCTGCACAGGGCTGGAGAAAACTTCCAAACCCCACACACGAGTACAATAGACAGAGGAAGTAAAATAGCAGACCTTCTATGAGCTGTAGCCTGCAGGTTTTTAAAAAAATGAGTTCCTGAAAAATAAAATCTACTCTTGATACGGCAGTGTTTGGGGATTACGCATGCTGACACTGCCTTCGGTGTGTTTTCAAAGCGGGTTTTAGAGATTACCACCCAAAACGAAGTGTGTTTAATGGCAAGACTTCACACACTTTACACTACATGCTCAGTGTTGTCCCACAGGAAGGCACATATGACAACTGCTTTTGTGTCAAAGCCAGCAAAAATGTCACTTCCTCAAAGAAAACTTCAAGAACAGTATGCACTAGATAGTCACGATTCCTTCATGCTCAGAGCCTACTTATAGCTTCCATGCATAATTGCAGTTTAACCTCTGAGAGTAGACTCTTAAATTCCATGCCCTGGTGCTGATTTATGTATGTATAATTTGTTTTCCATTTTTGTTACCGTATATCATCTGACATCTACTGGATGCTATGTGTCACGTCCTGTGCTAACCAGTTTGAATGGAGTGGTTTATCTAATATCCATATCAACTTCCATTATTAATGGCTCTGGAGTGTGAGGCTTAGAGAGGCTAAGTGTCCTCCCTAAAGACCACAGGGCTTGGGAAAGGGAGCTGGAATTCAAACTCAGTCTAATTCAAGCCTAGCCACTTTCCAGGTTCCAGATTATTGCACATTTTACAGAATGAGGTGAGAGAGTAAGTACATGATTAAAATCATCAGTGTTTTTACAGATGTGCCATGGAGGGCAAGCTGTCATGCTAGGAAGAACTATGATAGTGAAGGTTCAACTGTTAAATTTAGTTCTGAAATTTCTTTCAGATATTTATAGATTTTTTTGAGCTGGAACTTCATGTATTAGTCAAGAGATTTAAAAATTGGAAAATGCCTGAAACGTGGGACTATACGATGAAACAAGCATTTATAGTATATTCCCCTATATGCATAACTCTTCGGTGAATTTTAAAAGTATAAGGTCTTTGTATTCAAGAATTTAAACTAAGGAGACATAACGAGTACTTGTAAAATAGTAAGAGAGTACCTAAGTGCTAAAATGTGTACCGCAGTCCATAGCTTGAGAAGGACTCAGAAAAAGGAGAGCTAAGTGTGGGATTTGATTGCCAGAAAAGGATTCTTGGATCAGAGGACATTTCAGATGACTACCAAATGGACAAAATAATTCCTGTTTTGAAGAAAATATTTTATAGGAATTCTTAGTAACTATAAACCATAGGGTGACAAAGAATAAGATTATTCTATTACACTTCAAAAGACTTTTGATTAAAAATTAATTTTAACAGTAACACAAATGACTTATTTTAATTGTTGTTTTTTGAGACAGGGTCTTGCTATGTAGTCCAGGCTGGTCTCAAACTTGTGGTGATCCTCCTGCCTCAGCCTACCAGTGCTGGGATTACAGGAGTGTGAGCTACCACTCCTAGATATCATAGGTGACATTTTATGTCATTTTACCAGTTGAAATTCTAATGCATATCTGTCTATCTCAGTTATTCATGTCACAAAATGTTTGTATTTAAAAGGTTAAGTCAGACAAAATTTCCAATGTGGATAATAACCGAATGGAACCATGTTTAGAAGGTCTACTGTCAGATAGGGGCTGCATAGTAATCCTCTTATAATTTCCTCAGAGGAAGGAAAATGTGGTTCTTAGTCAGTGGAGTAGGCATGCTATTTTAGGCAAACAGAGGAAAGCTTCATAAATGTCAGCCCAGGCCCTCCTACTGGTCACATTAAAAAGTCATCTTTCATCAAAATCTCAACCCAGCTCCTACTGGGAGCACATTTCACAGAGAAGGAGCGACCCAGCCATCATTTTCACCCCTCAGCCCTGGAGCTGTTCACTCAAATGAGCTAAAAAGGCTCCTTTAGTTATAGGAGCCCTTGGGCTCCCTTTACATCTTGGTAGCAAGAGTAATCTTGATCATATGCATCTCTGAGTTTTGCAAGGATTTACTATAAGCAATACTCACATAGTTAAGGAGCATAACAAATTCAAGCCTGATTTTTATCAAATGTTTATATTCTTGATAACCATGCATGCTAAAGTGCTTCTTATACAAAAGAACAGGTGAACATTCCTATGAGGTTTGAAAATGAGATCTTGAGAAATAAATATAAACTCATCATGTCACCACCACCATCCACCAATGCGTGTATGCACTTAGTTCCGCTGTCTCTTTTTAAAAATATATTTTAGGCTCTTCCTGGGCAAGAAATATGGCTTGGGCTTCTTGACTAACATGTTTGCTGTAAATGGTAGCCGAACTGCTGAAAGGATCAGACTACAAAAGCACAGGGGCTGCTGAATGTGAGAAAGGTCACAAGAAACAAGCTCACAACACCAAACAGTACCTAGTGGTCTCATCTTGGCCCCCAAGACAGATGCCTCACAGCCCCTTTCCCATGAGGCTGGCCAGGAGGACATCTTCCCCCACCCACCTGCTAAGTCCTATCCACATGTCCTGAGGAGACAGAACGGTGAGAGGGTGATCCAGAACTGAAGGAAAACAAGGAATTCTCCACTGTTAGTTACAGACAACACAAAGGGGGGGGGAGCTGGCTAGTTGGTGACGGCGACCACAGCAATACTGTCGTATCCCACCTTCAGCTGCCCATTAAATGGTACTGGCTGCAGGATAATTGGGGGATGAGCCAAGGGGTGAAAGCTGAAGAGACTGAATTCACTATATCCTTTCTGGAAGACTCTCATGTGACAAGGAAGTGCTGGTCGTTCAGTGTCAAAATTGTTAGGGATGACGGGTAATAGTCCACTCCCAGCCTCCCTTCCCAAGACACTGATAAAACTCAGGCAAGAGGTGAAGTCAGTGATTGAAGGCGCATCTACCACGGTAGTGTTCTTATCCTAAAATTAAATCCTTCAGTGTCTTCTTGCATCCTAAGTAGAGTCTCCTTTAAGCACGGGGACTTTGAAGTCTTTTGGACAAGCCCTGTCAAAATCAGCAGAATCAAGGCTGCCAAAACAAACCTTTTTAGTCAGAAATGTATTCCTGTGACACAAGATTTATTCCACATGGATGACCCACTACTTTCTGTGGTATGGGCACAGATCCAACAAAGGCAAGCGATTTTGCTTTTGCTCTACAGCCGAGATACTCAGCACTTCCTGGTGCCAGGGAATGAAGCCATCTCCTCCAGCTTTGGAGACAGCGAGCTCTGGAACCTGCTCACAGAGCCCTCTGTTGGATCTGCATTTACAGATCTTTGTTTTCACTTGCTTCAGATCAGTAACCAGGTTCCTACTGGCACAGGGGAGAGTACGAGACACGGAAGTATAAGCCATAGCAAAAAGCCTGTTTAGAGTCAGAACATGGCCAGCTCCCAGATCCTGGGCTCACAGGCCCTGAGGTGCAGATGGGAACAGGAAAGATATGTCCTGAGTTGGCAGCCTGGGTAGGGACCCCATACAGCCCTACCTACACCACCCCCCACTTATATCCCTGATGCAACTTTTCCACCTTCTGCTTCCACTTATCTTCCACTTCCCACGTCCACAACCTGACAAGCACCTTCTCTCCGCTGAAAGGCTGAAGGCCACCTCTGAAGGCCACCGGGAGGATTCCTAGTGGCCCTTTCTACTCCAGCTCAGTGAGATTTCCTTGGGGAATTTCTCGGTCAAATCTTCATCCTCCACTCCCTGATTCACAAAGTTAATTATCCCCTGCACTGAGCTCCTGCCTGTTTCCCAGCACATCTTCCTGTGATTCCATCTAACACACTGTATAGTAATTATGTGTTTACACATCTGGCTTCCGGAACAGATGGTGAGACTTTGGACCTGAGTTAATTATTATTATTATTATTAATATTCCCAGCACCAGCATGTTGTCTAGCTCTTAGCAGCCATTTAATACATCTTTGATAAACTAACAGGAAAAGAGGTTTTAAGTTCACAATAACATTTGATTTTTCCTGATATTTTTCTGTTGTTCCTTTAACCATTTTATGAATGCTATTTTTCTTGAGTCTCTTATGCAAACTGTTCTTTTCTGTCTTCTTTTTATCTTTTACTTTGTCAGTGCTGGGGATGGAATCCAGGGCCTCATACATACTAGGCAATCACCCCACCACTGAGCTACCCAGCCCCAAACTGTTCTTTTCTATATAACTCATATTAAAAGGAGGAAAGGTATGTGTATATATTATTCCAATACACTCTTTACAGTAGGCACAGAAATCTTGTTATAGAGTCTATACACAGTAATATGCCAATTAAAAAAGCAATTAAGCCAGATACAGAGAAAAGAGGAACTAGAAGTGGGAAGTCTTAAGAACTGGATACATGTACCTTGTTGCACAATTCTTTTTTTTTTCCAGTACCAGGAATCAAACTCAGGACACCTTGTGCTTGCCAGGCAGGTGCGGCACTGCTGAGCTAAATTCCCAGCTGCACAGTTCTTTCTTGTAGTTCACATTCAGTGTTTTGTTATTCTGAAATACCTAAACCTCATACGTGTGCCTTACCTCAAAACGTCTCCTGAGTGGTCATCATTGCAGTCATTTCCTTTTACCTATTTGTAAATAGATCTCCTTTCACCAGTTACATCGCACAGAAGTCCTAAGAAAAAGCACCCTCCAAGTGTGTATAGTTTTGAATTTTATAACTAGAATATGACTATAAATTATATCTCCTTTAAGTTAGGGTGCTCTTTCTCATCACCATGATGGAGTCTGATGAATGAGGTTGTGCCATTTTTGTACATTTTGTAAGGATGGTAATTGTGAATCTTTCATCTGAAAAGACTGAAAGGGCTGAGTTGCATTTGCATCCACAGGGTCAGGAAAAATGATAATGGCAATCTTTACTAAACAAGTTATACAAAATCACTGTATAATTATAATTAATGATTGTATAATTAATGATACAGGAAGCTACGCTGTCACAGTAGATTCAACTCCAGTGATCCTGTCCTTGTCCTAAGCCTTTTTTCCCCTTTTGTGGTACTGGGGATTGAACTATGGGAGTATTGAGCTACATCCTCAGCTCTTTTTATTGCTTTTTTTGAAATTCTGAGGCAGGGTCTCATTAAGTTGCCAAAGCTGGCCATGAACTTGTGATCTTCCTGCCTCAACATGGGATTACAGGTGTGCACCATCACGGCTGACTTCTAAGCCTTTATTTTAATCATAATGTCAATCACTAGATAGGTTAGTTGAGCTGCTAACAGGGGTTTTGGGGATCTAGTCAGGATTATATGGGCTAATATGGCAATGAGCTTTGAATATAAATCCATGTTTTCAATGCTTTTAACACGTTCACGACAAGGCTGTAATTTGTATGCCTTGCTGCTGGACAGCTCTGAACCACCAATGGTACAGGCATGACTGTCCCAGCTGGTGATATGGGACAGTCCCATGTGGTGGTACAAGCCACCCGATGGTGCAGTCATGCCTGTACCACCAGTAGTTCAAGCCAGGCGGAACATGTTAAGCCACAGAGCAAGAGCCTCCTAGAAAATTTTTAAGAATTATACTTTGATGGAAAATGATGCCCTAAGAAGGAAAAGAACTTGGGTCAGGATACCTGAGCTGAGATTTAGAAGATTCATGGAAAACAGTCATATGATTGTAAAGCTCTAGCTACAGGCCACCAGCTGGAATAAAAGTATCTGGAGATAAAACAATTATGACAAAAATATTTTTCCAATAACTGTAGTTAACCTAAAAAACCAAAAGAATCTAAAGCGTTGAAACATAAAATCCTTTTTTAAAGCCACCTTTGGATGCCTATGCTTATGAGTGTCACTGGAGTTTATCTTGAGTTCCCTCTTTGTTTAATCACCAGGGTGTGGGTCAAATCCTGCCTGTTTGGCTCAACACAGAGCAGCACCCTGGGTAACTGAGGAACCAGCGCCCCGACGTCATCTCTTCCTTGACAACCACTTCACAGTCATGTCACAGGAGGCCCACCTTCCTTTGTAGAAGCATGTTGAACCCTTTTGCAAAGATGTGGCATGGTTAGGTTGAGAAACAACCCCAATTCCACTTCTAACTCACCTTGAAGAACTTCCATGGGGAGCACAGTCCAGGCATTTTCCAGGTAGGAAATATAAATATAGCGAGCTGTATTGCAGGCCAAGCCAATATACAGAACCCTAAAAAAACCAAAGGAAAATAAATTGAGGCTACAGTAGGAAGCACAAATCATCCAAATATTATCTACTTTTTTCCCCTCCTCAAACCACCCATCACTTAACAGACAATGTTCCAAGCTTAGGACCAGGAAAGCTAAAGGACAATTAAATTTAAGGAATTTAGGAATAAGAAGACTGCTTCTAACCTACCTGCCCTCAGCGTTCCCCAAATGCTTAATATAAAAGCGAACCTCACCCTTCCTGAAACTCACTAGTAGCAGAGACAATGCTTTTTTAAGATAGTCTGGGCACATTGCCATCTGTAATGACATTACTGGCTTCCTTCCAAGTGGCTGTAGGGTAAATATGCCCAGGATTGAGGCCTCTTAACAGTGACGGGGGGAGGACGGGATCCGAATTAGAACATATGAACACGAATGTGGTCTCACTTATAATACCCAGGACACCATGCAGTTTTACAAGGAAACTCAAGATCATTGAAAACTATCATCTAATGATGAATAATGAACTACTTAGAAATCAAATACTTTTTCCTATCTGTTCAAACGATACGTTCATTATTTTTAAAAATATTCATAATATCATGTGCTTAGAAAACTGATAAATATATATTCACCTCTTAATTTCCACCACCGCCAACATTACCACCACCAAAAGTCTAAGTACAAACAAAATAAGCAAGGCCCTGAAGTGGTACTCCAAGCATAAGATTACAGCCTCTCTCATTCTGAACTGGAAAGGCGGGTTGGTTTGGAAGCACCTGGCAGCTGCTTCTTGTACAAAATACAGTCTGATGGTAGAATTTCTCTTTCTCAATTGTCTTCCATTTTTTGGCTCATTTTCCTAACCTTCATGTTTTTCTTGTTTTCTGAGTCCAAACAGATGAAAGCCAGAAGGTAAAAGAAATAAACCAACATGACTACAGTACTGTCCTAATTTTGCTCAATTATATTTTTATATTAAACTCTGTCATATAAACAGTTTGTTCTGTTTTTCCAACTTTGAATCAAGGAAAAGAAACAAAAGCACCTGGGTGGCATTAATCATAAATACGGGGAAAAGACAAAAAAGGGTTGTGGGGTAGGAAGAGATAAGAAATGGGGTTAAAGGGACTTCGGGGTTCTCCCTGGAGTATCAGAAAGGCCGGGTGGTCCAGTTCTATGGCCATTATATCTTTCAAACTTGTTGTCTGAGGACAAAAGTTTTACTCTTTGATACAAATTTTGTTGAATAAACTTGCTCCAGCTGCTAGAGAAAGGAAGTTAAAATGCAAAATATACTAAAAAACCCCCACGCACACACAAAACATGTTCCACGATCCTCCTTCTGCTTCTTTTTTGAGCTGCGGACTAGCTCTGTGGATGACCTCTGCCTAGTGCAGCCCACACCTCAGCCCGTGTTTTCTAGGAGGGGCCATGAGGTCAGCAGTCTAGGCTTTGAGGCACACAGTCTGCTACAACTGCCCAACCGACTGTGCTGTGTGGAAGAAGCCCGACACAATACGTAACTGACTAAGCACAGCTGCACTCCAAAAAAATCTTGTATTATGAACAATGAAATCTAAATTTTATATAATTTTCATGTGTCATAAAGTCTTATTCTTGTGATTTTTTTTCTCAACTATTTTAAAGGTAGAGATGATTCTCAGTTTGTGGGCCATATAAACACAAGCAGCCAGCCAAATTTGGCCCATAGGCCATACATAGTATTGGCAGTACACGTTGACTGGTAATTATAATAAAACTGGTATTTTTTTTCAACAATGTGGAAGAAATAGATATAATTAATTGTGAAGTCATTCTGAAATTCCTAACAGTGCAGATTAGCTGTTGTGTCCCACTTTTCTAAGTTTAAGCAATTACAATATGGCCGAATGGCTTTTAAGTGACATACAAAACCATAATGAACATTAATTTCCTAATAAACATTTATCACAAGGTACTATACACTGTGCTGGACCCAAGGGAATGAAAATGAAGAGGAAATTCTCTTTGCCTTCAAGGAATTTAGTCAAATAGGTAGAAAGACACATACGCAAATGAGTCAAATAAAATATGCTAAAAGACATGTGCTATGGGAACACAAAGAAATGGCCCTAAGCCACCTATCCAGACCCCTGGGTCAGAGATGGACAAACAAGCTGGGGAGCATCACCACCAGCAGGAACAAAGTGAACAACGGTTAACCATTAAACATCACACATCTGTGGCCAAAGGTGGTTTGAAAGATAGAAGGGTCATAATCTAAGGACTGACGAAGAGATAAGTGGATTTTTCTAGTCCAGACACATTCTAGAAACTATTCCAGAGACAACACAGAGTGTGAGCAGCAAAAATGGCCTCCACAGGCTCTTCCTATCATGCTCTTCTGCATCTTTCCACATACTCATCCTTGGTGTCAGAGAATGAACAGAGATCCGGCCCTGTATTTCACACAGCTATAAAAAGACAAGGAAATGATGCATGAGTTTGGGCCCATGGTTCTCCAAGCTGATGGGGTCTTTATCTGGGTTTCTATTTTGGCTTAAGAATGATGCAACATCCCAGCTAAATTAGTATTCAGTATTATTACTATCTCTTGTATCTCTTGGGAAGCTATATGTAAATAAATCAGATAGTTGCCTGGTGTTTTTTTAAGGCACATGAAATAATTAGTGTTGCTATAATCATTTTATTTCTGGACAAAGAAAATGATAGTCTATAAAGATAGACTTAAGGAAAGTGCTTGTTTCCTTCAAGAGTCAGGGGGCATTTGTAACACAATGGGGACAACTGAACCAAAGCTGGTGAGATAAACAAGATTATATCACAGAATGTCTTTCCTTGCAGCCTATCTGGCACAACACTCCACCTAGCTTCCTGTCCTCCAGCCCCTATGAATGCCAGAGGGACCGACTGGGTCACAGTCTCCAGCCATGCCTCATCTTGATGATCTTGCTCCTCCTTATCTTACTTAGCTCTATCTCATACCAGGCCCAACCACCCCCCTTTACAGCTTCATGTGCCTCTCTGCATAACACTTACTTGTAACTACAGATGTGCAGCCTGACCATATCTCCATGGAGGGTGAGGACTCCAATATTATGTTAGCTCACTTTTATCCCCAGTGCCTGACACATTAACAGGCACTCAATAAATACTCATCAACTCGAGGGAAAATATGAATAAGTCTAACACCAAGTAATAGTTATTGAATACATTCTGTGCTAAATACTAAGGATACAGTGAACAAGATAATATATATATATATATATATATTATGTACATATTATACTTAGAATTGTATATGTATGTATTTTAAGATACCCAGTTATGGTATAGGGTTTGTGACAGAATGAATTGACTTATTTCTCCCCAGAAATAGGAAGATTAAAAAAATAGACGTCCATAATTAGCAACTGTTTTGGCTAATGTTAATAGGTTGTAGCTGAAGATAAATATGGTCACTTATGTGTGTGGATATGTGATAGTTCAGTGAACAACTGACCACAGCTTGCTTTCAGTGGGGGACATTCTGAAGCACTATGCAGTGGAACCTAACACTTGTACAAAAGCAGATAACAAGGTTCTGCACGCCACAGGCCGATCTCACCAGATTAGAAGGAGTTAGCCTGCAAGCCACAACACACAGCCACCGGTATTTTCATGAGACAGCTGAAGGGTTCACCAACAGAGTCCCTGCAGGCCACTAAACAGCGATCACCAAGTAGGGACAGCTGGCCCCTAACTCACCCTTACAGAACATAGCCTAAGAACTATACTGTATGTCAGGAGAGTGAATGAGGGCAAAACCATAGCCATCTGGCCATGTGTGTTTTATGCAACTACCAATACTTTCTTCTATTGTTTCTTCTAGAAAAAGAAAAGGCACAAATGAAGTACAAGCTGGGTGTAGTACTGCACAACTATAAATACCCCAGTTATTCCCAGTGTCTTAGTTTTCTTCTCATTGCTGAGACAAAATACCCAACACCACAAGTTATAGGAGGAAAGGTTCCCTTCAGCTTGTAGTTTGTCCAGGTTTCAGTCCATAGTCAGCTGACTCCAAGGCAGGGTGGCATGGCAGAGGGGCATCACAGGGGAAAAATAGTTCATGGCAAAGCAGGGAAGGCAGAAGGCAGCAGGCAGCAAAGCAGCAGCAGAAGGAACCAAGCCTTATATTTCATCCAGGCAACCTGCCCTTTGGGCAGTCCCAACCATACCCAGGGTGGGGCATCCTTAATCCCAGCATCACACACCCTAGATCCAGCCACTTCTGAAGAACCTCACCTATGACCACATGAGGCTTTCGGAGGATATCCACAGATACAATCCATAACACCCAGCTACTCGGGAGGCTGAGGTGGGAGGATTGCAAGTTCAAGGCTAGCGTGGGCAGCTTAGAGACCTCTCTACCCTGTCTCCAACAACAACAAACAACAACAATGTAAAATGTGGGTCTCTGCTGGGTTTAAATCATTCTTTATTTTGCAACCCTCAGTTCTTTCCTCTCTAAATGATTAATAAGCTAAGAGTGTGATTACCATCAGTAGAGTCACTGTGCTGGTTTCTGGCTATATTTACATCTCTTCATTGTTCCTTTAATTCATCTGTCTACTTTTAATTTACTGGCTACTTATTCTTAGTTGTGTGCATTTCCAGGTAGGCCATTAAGGATATTCAAAACCAAACAGAACCTTGATAAATGGAATCCAACCACATAGAAGACACAATATGCTGTTTTGATATGTTTTCCAGTTGGTAAAAATCAAATGAACACACACACACGCTATGATTTTGTTTAAAAACTTTTCATGATGTGGCCTGAGGTACACATACAAAACAAATGCTATAATTTCCCAGGAAGGGTAACTGATATTTGGTTTGGCATAGTGGTTAATTTGCAAAGGACCTCAATAGTTTTAGTTGGCCCAAACCTAAATTAGAGGGAACTAAACAAGTTCATTAAAATTCAGACTGAAGGAATACGATGACCAAATCACAAGAAGAGAATCATCCCACTGTTCTTGACTTTGGCTAGACCACAGCAGGAATGGATACAATTAAAAGTGATGCATTTTAAGAGGTCAATGATAAAAGAAAGAAAAATATGAAAAGAGCCAGAGTAAGAGGGGAAAAGAAAAGAGTGTCTTGGACAAGATGACGTGGAAGAAATCCCTTGGGAACTGGAGAGGCTCGGCTGCAGGTGAGACATTCAAGGTGAAGGCTTTTCGGCTGAAGAGGGCGCCACAGTTGGACCCAGACCAGTCAGGACAGCAGAAGCCACTGTCTTACCTGACTGTCTTTTTCAGCTGAACTTGACCCTGGAGCTGGCTAGGACCTCCTGCATAGCCTGGGTTAGCTCAGCCATGGGAGACAGTGCTAACAGGAGACTCCCAGGTTCTGGTCACAGCATTTGAGATCTGGTTAGAGCTCCACCTAAAGCCATTTACAGACTTTTCACTTAGATGACACATTCCCTGTTTTGTTTAAGCCATTTTAAGTTTTCAGTCACACTCACTGATAGTCCCAAGTGACACAAAAATCTTAGCTGTCTTGTGAGGTAGCAAGTTCCCCATCACTGGACGCAGCCAAGGGAAGGCTAGGTTTCCACCTGTCAAGGACTGTGATAGGAAGCCAGGTCTACGTGACTGCATTAATATTCTGGAGCTGCCATAAAAATACCACAGATCCTGTTTAAGTAATAGAAATTTATCCCCTTACAATTCCGAGGGCTAGAAGTCCAAGCTCAAGGGTTGCCAAGGGTTGAGCTCCTCCTTGGCTGGCAGGTGGCTGTCTTCTCCCTGTGTCATCACGAAATCTTCCCTGTCTGTGTCCTAATCTTTTCATAAGTACGTCAGCCATAATGGCTGAGGGGCCATCCTAATGATTTCTTTCAACTTAACCACCTCTTTTAAAGATTCTCTCTCCAAATTCAGCCAGTCTGAGGTTCTGTGGGTGAGGCCCTCAACACAAATTTTCAGAAGTCACAACTGTAGCCATCAAAATGCCACCCAAAGTCACTTATAATTCTGAGACAGCAAACTTCAGCAAGGAATGTGTCTTCCTGAAGAGCTACTAACTTCCTGGATTAGTATTGCAGAAGGTGATGCCTGCAGTCAGGCAGAGGTGGTGGCCTTACAGGATTGTTAGCCTTTATCATACCACCTAATCTAGCCATATTTGCTCATTGACTTTATCTGGGGGATTGCTATTTACTTTCCCAGTAAAGCAAAAGGCTTGTACAAACAGTGCTAATTACTGTGTTTTCATATGGGCAGCCAGTGGGCAATGGGCTGCCTCTGGCTGAGCTGGTAGAATTCCTGACATGGGCATAGTTGAAGTGGGCTTTTCTCAGGAGTGGTCATAACTGCTTTGGTTACATTTTTTAAAAGATCAGATAAGCCTATAAAGGAAACCTGCAAAACATTGTGTAAATCCGTAAACTATCATTATACCAGATGCAAGTATTTTACCAAGAGCAACCATAACTGGTACAGATTCTGCCTGAGCTCTGAATACATAAGAGAAAAGGCTGAGATTTTATGGTGCCAACTTCCATTCAGGTCAGTTGGCTCCAAAGAAAGAAAATTCTGTATACAGATGTTCCTCCTTTAACAACCTACCTGTTTAACAACTGTTCAGACTTTTACGACTTACAACTGAGGTGTTTGGACTTATGACTCACACTACACTTGCTTATATAGTACTGCAATTTTTGCATAAAACATAGGTTTTATGTTCTATTACACATTACAGTACTGCATGTAAAAGTTATGCAAATAAAAGCAAAGTCATCAAGTTGGAGTTTCCTTTGATCATTTCTTTGTTTTGAATCTTGTACCTACTATAGTGGACCCTTGAGTTATGACTGGCCTGACATAAGAACAACTTGGGTAACACTGGAATTTTAGTTTTAACTTATGACCAAAGTCTTACATTATGACCCTAATGTCAGCCCCTTGTGCTTCCAGATGGTCTCAGATACAGACTTAACCCTTAAAGAGTTCTGGAAGGAATGTGACAACACCCTTTCCTGTGGAATTAACTGAGAAATCCTAGGCCAATGTCTCTCTACAGATGCTGAGAGCTGCCTGGAAGAAAGTATGACCTAAAATTATACAGGAGATGGTCCCGAGTTCAATCCCCGGTACCAAAAAAAATAAATAAAATAAAAAATTATACAGGAGAGAGACTTTGAAGGCAACTGACTAACTTGAGTTACAACCAGCCCTCAGGAATGAGTTGAGTTTGTAAGTCAAGGGTCCACTGTATATATAATTCCTCATCTAGCAACCAATTCACTTAATGACCTAGTCACAGGAACAGAGCTTGGTCATTACATGATAAGTGTCTGTACAGATACCAGTGCCTCTATTATAAATCACATCCCTCCCACTGGTTCGACTGTCTGTTGTACCTGGCATGGACAAGTCTGCATGGATGGCTTTGTGCACATTTTTTTACTTCACAGCAAGAAACATTTGAAGTTTAAGCATGGGAGTGAATGATAAGAGTAGGCAGGGAAGGGCAAGGTCGACAGTGTGGTTTTCACACTAAAAACCACCAAAGCAGAAAGCTGAGCACTAGAGGCAGAACTATCAGAAGCTGCAACATCACCTCCAACTCTCATTTCACAGACAAGGGAAGAGAGGTCCAGAGAGGCGGGATGGGGTCCCAAAGTCAGCTGACCAGTGGATGCTGGAGGTCACTGTCCACCTTGTCCTACAGCACTCCCTTGGAGACTATGCACTGTGCCCCTCTCCTACTCCTTTGCAGCCCCTCTGCAGAGGACTGGCAGTGTGGAGCAGTCAGACTTCTGGACCCAGCTGTGCATTTGGATTAAGGAAGCTGATGTATATTTGCATTGGCTTTCGAAGACAACTGACATTTTAAACTTTGACAAACCACAGGTAAGATTGGGGTAAGAGGAACGTAGAAAAGCAAATGCCACTCAGCAGCTGCCCAATATCCTGGATCACAAAAGAAACAGCTTACCCAGAAGCGAGTGTTATGATGAAATGGGCCCAAAGGCCATGTCTGCCACAGAAACTGCAGGTGCATCTGCTGGAGCAGATGAAGGGGAGTGGGCCTTCCATGCACTGCCCACTGGCTGCACAGCGGCTACACTGCCACACACAGAGCAAACAGGATGGCGAGAGGTGTGTGTGGGAAAGGTCGCTGAGCCTGCAGAGACGTGGCTGGGCACAGGCTGCATCCGGCATCCACCCTCTGAGCTGGACCCACGATCCTTCATGTGTGACACTCAGGGAAAAGTCTTGACCAGCACAGAGGCCAGCTGGGTTTGGGGTCATCTCCCTCTCTTTCTTGAACTTTCACCACTTTCAGACATAGTGCAATCCAGTCTCTACTCACAATGCTAGACACCTTCTCTGTCTGCAGGCCCCCTTAAGCTATGGATTTTTCAAGTAAGGAAAAATAGCATAAATACAGTTACGATCAACTCCTACCCCAAACCTGTCAACTAGTTAAATTTTATGGCAGGAAATTTAGCTTCATCTTTTTTTTTTTTAAATAGGGAAGCCTGATTGAAGAGATTTTGTTCAAACCACTTCTGCCCCTCTTTCTGGGACATTAAGGAGGAGAAAACATCAGCTATGGGGACACAGGAGACCTGCACTTAATGCAAGTCTGGCATCATACTGACCTCTTAGTCATATTTTTATCTGTTCTCCAATATTTTAGCATTTTTCCTTTTTAGTATCTCAAATTTTCCCTTCCAATCATCTTATGAAATAGGAACGACAAGGATTACTATCAATCCTATTCTACAACTAAGGCAATCAAGGTCCTGAAAAGGGAGCCAAACTGGCAGGGTCACGTGGCTAACCAAAGGCACAATCAAGGCTGAAACGTGCTCTTCTGCTGTCTTATCCCAGGCCCTTTCCACTGTGGGCAGAACTGTCCCACCCCAATCGTAAACTTTTGGGGAATTTAAAATCTGTTCCTTTTTCACAAACAAAGTTAATGAACAGCCAGGCATGGTGGCATGATCCCAGCACGCTGGGAGGCTGAGGAAAGAGTATCATTAGTTGGGACCCATCATGGCCAACTCAGTGACTTAGTGAGACCCTCTCTCAAAATAAAAAATAACATGAGCTGGGAATGTAGCTCAGTGTGAAGGCCCTGTGTTCAACTCCAGTGCTGGAACAAAAAAAGTTTTAATGACCATTTTTCCTTAAAATATTGTTTCAAAAAGATTTGTAATAATATTCTAGCTGTATGTGAAACATTCAGTTTCTAACAAAATCTCATTAACAGAGCCAAGAAGAATATAATTAACAGAAATAATATGAAGGAAAGTTATAATTAATAGGAATATGATTCATGGTAGTGAATTAGTAATGATACCAGTCTTCATTTACTGTGATCCCACCAACATCAGTGTCTGGTATATATAAAAAAGAAAATGGGATTTATAAGGCAGAGAGCCTAGGATTATAGTCCCAATCTCCTCTCAGAAAGGTAGATGTTGGGCAAATCATAGCAAATCTGTTATTTTCTAGGCTTGCTTGGTGGATCTGCCCGACCAATCATGTATGTGCTACCAGGAATGTGCATACATGCGGAAGAGTCAGTCTGTCACTGCTGGATGCACTCCTACTATCGTCCCGCTGTGCCAAGCCCTGAGACCCGACGCTAGCGCCCTCTGACTCTTCACAGAGCTGGGGATCCCAAGGCTCTATGGCCACCTCAGCTCTCCCTGCTCTGCTCTCTATTCAGACGTGCATCTTGGTTTCCTGGGATGCCATAACAAGATGTCACAGAGTGGATGCCTTAAACAGCAGATCTTTATTTCTCCTGGTTCTGAAGCCTGGGAGCCTGAGACAAGGGTACTGGTACTGTCAGGTTCTGTGAGGGCATCTTCCTGGCTTGCAGGTGACCTGCATGTGTCCCCACATGGCAGGGGGTGGAAGAGGGAGGGATTGGGGGTACAGAGCAGAGAGAGCAGCTCGAGCTCCCTGGCGTCTCTTCTTATAAGGGCACTAATCCCATTCTCAGGGCCCCTCCTCATGACTTCATCATAACCTCCTCCCCTCCCAAAGGTTCAGACTCGATACCATCTCATTGGTGGTTAGAGCTCCAACATATGAATGCGCGGTGACTGGGAAATAACCCAGTCCACAACAACATACTTCTGGTCTTTAACACTTGCATTCTTGAACATCATTAGGAACCAGCCCGGGGCTCCAGGAACCCTGATGGCTCTCAGGCACTGCACCCCAGCCCCCCAAGAAGATGATCTGATCTATTCACCAATATCAGGTCTCACTGAGCCACTGTAAAAATGCATATAATTAAACTTAACTGTTTTGCAAGGTAGTTTTAACAATAAAATACTTGTGAAAACTATAAATTATAAAGCCCATAAGAATTATTTTTATTGGTGACCTAGACATTAAAACAATCATTATGTGATGTAGTCTAATTAGTTAATACCAGTGTTTATCTGTTTTGATGGTCCCAACATTAGTGAGCAAAAATGAGCTAACCTTCCTGTCGCATGTGACATTTCCTTTTTCATTTTATTATCTGGCCCTACCAGAAGGTGAACTCCATGGGGAGGGGCCTTGTCTGTCTGGTTCACCACTGCATCCATGGGCTAGAACCTCGTCACCCAGTTAAGGCTTCTTTAAAGAGATCATGAATGAACACAATCTTTAACTGTGAATTAATTCTTTCTCTATGATACACAATCACCTTTAGAGATGACTGTTTTGTCACTTATACTCAGTATGAAGTCACTTGGTCACTGACTCCCGTCCTGACAGTGCTAAGAGAGCACCCTGGGGCATAAGCATTTCTCTGGGGGCTGAAGGAGTCATCTGGGGGAACTGGGGCACTTCGGAGGAATGGAGAGCTTGACAAGAAGATAGAGAAGAGGCCTGAAGGTTGACAAAGTTGTGCCAGACACTGGTCACTCAGAACAAACACCTGGTGCCTAGGATTTGTAAAGCAGCAGCTGCGAATCTGCACTTTGGAGCCTGAGTAGCTTGAGTTGAAACTCGACCTCTATTGTTATAGTGCTGTCACCAAGGGCAACTTAACCACCAAAATTCTCATCTTTATAATGAACATAGCAATGCCTACCCCACAAGGCTGCTAATTACAAGGAGTAAACCAGGGTGCATAGGTAAAGCACTTAACGTCTGTCCTTGTGGGTACTTTATAAGTAATAAAGATTCAAATGACAGTGTGATTACTATTATTTTAAAAATATTTTCCTATAATTATATTTTTGTTATGGTTATAGGGTTCTGTTGGTTTTTTTTTACTGTACTTTTATTTATCCTGTAAATTATAGGACTATGCCGAAAGCTTGAAGTTACTAAAAAAAAAAAAAATCTTTCATCTGGACTGGGAACACATGGATCATGAGCTTATGAGTCAAGAAAAAGAACAACTCATAATTTTTCCGAAATTCAAAGAATGAAGGAAGATGGACTTTTCTGAGGCTCTATGAAATTTTTTTTTTTTTTTTTTGGTACTAGAGATCGAACTCGGGTCCTTGAACTTGCGCAGCAGGCAGCGAAACCGCTGAGCTAAATCCCCGGCCCCTAAGATGGAATTTTCTAAAGCAAGTTAAATAATGATTAAAATACATTCTCTACCCAAGTAATTGGCTATTAAAAACATGGAAGCAGAAATTTGCCCACCTTGCTGCCCTGTGCTTTCCCACACTCTGGACATTCACGCCCTGATCTCCTCTGCCCCCAGGTCTTCACTGAGGGGCTGCTATGTCCAAAGCCCCCTCTCCGCCTGGCACACTCAAAGCCTCTCCCTGCACTGTGGGACCCTTCACCCCGCTTTGTAACTCATCTCTACCAAAAGTAAATGGCCTGTTACTGCCTATGTCTACCCCAGTGGAACACGAGTCCCAAGACACCTCCGCTGTCTACCTCACTACATACTCCATACAGTCCCACAGTGTATAGGAGTGCCTCTCACCAGCCTGTGAGTAAACATACTTGTTAGTCAGGCACACTGGCTTGTGCCTGAAATCCCATCGCTCAGCAGGCTAAGGTGGGGGATCACAAGTTCAAGGCCAGACTGAGCTCCATAGTGAGGCCCTGTCTCAAAAAACCCCAAACTTACTGAAGGAGTTAATTAGTAACAACTGTAATAATACTGCCTACTACTCATAGCCGAGCACTTCAGGTGCTATATATTGTCTCATTTTATCTTAATAACAATGCTATAAAGTTAGATTAGTATAACTAACCGGTCTTGAAGAAGCTGAAACTTAACAGCTTAAATTATTGACTTACCCTAGGTCAGTAGAAGGTTTGAATCTAGGTCAGATTAAGGTGCATGCACATCCATGCATGAGTACACACACACACAGTTTGTAGTTGAACTGGCAAAATGAATAAAAGGAAACAAAATAACGGCCAAACTACACAACCGTCCTAGGGCTTATGGAGATCCATGGAGCCACGCATGGACAACTTTGTTCTCTTCTCTCTCTTGTGCTCCTGCCTGGGTGAAATGTCTGGCCAGGAGTGATAAGGACCACCCCCCAGCACCCCACGACTGAGGACTCCTCCAAGGCCAACCACAACCTGCAGGCGGAGCAGGGTCCAAAGCCGTGGAACACAGATGAGCATAACAGGCTTGTTCTTTTGGATAATGTCAGAGCTCCAATCTATATGCTATTATTTTTTCAGGAAGGGGAAAAAAAAGGTAAAGAATAATTGTTTAATATTTCAGAAATCAGATTTTTTTTCCATTCAGGATGGGAAGGCTATGGGGAGATACATCATAAAGTAAGCTTCTGAAAGTTTATTCTCTTCTCTTCCAAAGATCCTGCAAAATTATGTAATTGCAAGCTACCAAATATTTCCATGGATGTGTAGAAATAGAATTAGCCAGATTACATAGGCTTTTGATTTCTGTAAAAAGGCCATAAGTTGACACTGTATGACTCAAGATAATTCAGCAGCTTGTGCCAATACCCAGACAGTCATAAACTTAATGCTGTTTGGGACGACACTGTGCTTTTTTGCTATTTCTTTCTCTCTGTCTATTTGCGTGCATGTGTGTGTGCATGTGTGTGTGTGCGTGCATGCGTGTCTCTCTTGTCCTAGGGAGGGACTCTCACTCTAAGCAGTGCCTTTCCATTGAGCTACATCTTCTGCCTCTTTTTTAAAATAAAGAAATATTAAAATGACTACTCAAATCAGTTGTTGGGCAGTTTGATTTTGTTTGGCAGTGCTGGGGATCAAACCCAGGGCCTTCCTCATGCTGGGCAGTCGCTCTACACTGCATTATACCTCAAGGCCCTGAGGTTAATTCTTAATTAGATATCATACACTTGGACTTGATCTCATTTTAAAGAGAAAGAAATAAAACTTGAGGTCATAGTACTTATATAAAATAGAATTTTAGTCATTTATGCTATTTAGAAAAAGTATATATAACAATGTACATATTAGACACACAAAATCTCAATGCTGATCTGATAAATCTGGATGAACATATACAGCTATGGGCCAGGGATTTAGCTCAGTGGTTCTACCACCTACCTCATAAGCTCAAGGTCCCGAGTTTGATCCCCAATACCAAAAAAAAAAAATATATATATATATATATATATATATATATATAAACAGCTATAATTATACATGTACACATATATTTGGTCCTTCTAGGACCATTTAAGTCTATAAGGGCAAGTGCACGCATTAAGACTACAGCATA
Organism: Heterocephalus glaber; assembly: GCF_053883595.1. Lineage (NCBI taxonomy): Eukaryota > Metazoa > Chordata > Mammalia > Rodentia > Bathyergidae > Heterocephalus > Heterocephalus glaber. The sequence goes on along the minus strand of NW_028258211.1, from coordinate 388,294 downwards.
TCATGCACCAGTAATAGAAAATTATGAGTAGTTTGTCTTATTTCCTTAAAGAAACCAGTATCACAAAGTACAAGTCTTCTTTGTTTGCCATCTTTGCTCCCCTTTGTTCCTTTCTCTTTTCATGCTATCCAAAAAGCCAGGTCTAATATGAATTTAGAACGTTTTCTTCCCCTCCAAATTCAAGCATTTTTCTAAGAATATTACTATAAACCATTAAAATGTTCAACTTTTAAAATTTGTTATTAAAATTTCCATAAATGTACCACACTATGTATCATTTTGAAACCTGCTTTCTCCCTCCATTCAATATATTTTTGAGAGCTTTCATACTGACCCAGTCTATTTCTTTTAACTGCTTGCTATTCCATCTTATGACTCTACTCGATTGGATGTACCCTTTCCTCAATCAATGGCTATTTAGATTGTTTCTGCTTTTCACTGTAAGAAAACTGGAGTAAGCTCATAAGCAAAGTACATGTCTTTGGGCATGTGCGTTAGGGTTCCTCTAGTCAAGACTTTATCTTAAAATGCAGTATTTAGGTCCTAGAGAATTCCAACTTGAACATCACCATAGACTGCTAAACTAGTCTCCATGGTAGTCATATAGAAAATGAGTTTATGGGTCTGTCTCTATGCTTGTCCTGGGGGACACTGACCACCAACCACCTTACCCACTGTTAGAAGGTGACAGTCTATAGCCACCAAATCTATGGCACAAATGCAGTTGGTCCTGCTGGGTTTTTTTTCTTCCAGTACCAGGGATCAAATTCAGGACCTTGTGCTTGCAAGGCAGGCGTGGTGCCACTGAGCTAAATCCCCAGCAGTCCTCCTGTCTTTAGTGCAGCAAGTGCCTCAAGCTACCCAGCCAATGATGGTGGAAGGTAAAACTGAAAGCAACCACCATAACTAAAAGCCCTGGACTCATTTATACTACACCTTGCAACAATAGCCTTTTGTTCTGAACCATGAATAGCTCAATTATAAGTAGTGATGTTACTAATAAGTCAGCCTGGTAGCTATGATATAATATGGTAATGTATTTCTTTGCAAAGATATTCTTTCAAGGAACTACAACAATCAAATTACTCCCTTTCAATTCCAGATCATAAATGCTTCTATTTTTGACATTCTACAGCTTACAATTTAATGATAAAAATCTATATTTAAAATGGCTCTAGGAGGTTTTTTCTGTAAAAATGGGTATCAGTGTCTTTGAAGGTAAAAAGGAAAGGAATAGGAAAATAGAAATCTACCCACCTGTAAGTAATAATAGGTACAATTACAATTATTGCTTATGGAAGCCATTAAAAAGATGGTAGTTTGCTATCACCACACCCTGAAACCATGGCACTAAGGAGCATATAGACAATTTACTTTATATGTGACATCTTTTAAAATCACCAGATGTGTTGTTCTCTGGTTTTCCTTTGTTTGTTGTAAGTGCTATGATATTAGTAAGTCTGTGTATCCTCCATGTATTAATTAAGGACACAGAAAGACAGGAATAATCCAGCACTGTTTCTATTTTTAACAGTTCCAGTCCTCTCCAGTCTGTACAAAATGAAAAATAAAATCCAATAATTACGAGCTCACACTGACCTAGTCTCATGGTCTCTCAATCAAACATTCACATCTCAGAGTACACTGTGGACTGCACTTTTGTCTAAAATCAAACAAAGCAAAAATTTAAGTCCCTAAATCTGTGTTCTCCAATTAGAAAAGCTCTAATTAGCTGTTAGAGCAACGCGTTGTGTTAACATCGTAAATCCATCTGAGATTCACCCAAATGCACTAGTATTTTTATACTTTGGTATGTCAAGACGGGCCTGTAAGGTGTTTTTCACTGCGCCTATGAATCAGACAGGAAGAGCACCTGCTTGGCTTCTTCTAAAACACTCAGGACTGTGTTACATGTTAGGGCTCTTAATAAATGTCTGTGGTGATGGCTCGCGACCTGTCTTAAAGAGGCCTGCACAAGCCAGCTACATTCTGAGAGCGACACACTGGGGCATCCTTGAATCCCTGCTAAAACCTTCGGGTCCCTCCATCCATAACCACCTAAAATCTGGCTCATTTTGAATTAGAATCAATACAGTCTTCGATGACTCTCTACAAGTTAACATGTGAGCACCGCTTTAAAGCCCAAGATTAATGGCACAGAGACCAGGACTAAGTATGATCTCTGGCTATCCCAGCCCAGTCCTAGGTCAAGCTGACTCCAAACAAGCTTACTACAAACAATAAATGCCCAGCTACCATAGATTTCCTATCTTGGGCCGAGATGGAATTTCTACTTCATAGTTCATGTTTTATTAGCTTCTTTAAACAACAAATGTGGCCTCACTTCTCTTCAATTTTGGAAACACAATCGGCATTGCCCAAAATTTTTGTCAGAAATTAAATCCCAACGAGTCACTGAGCCAGTTTTACTCCTGACAAATACTTCTCCAGGCAGAAGTACTTGCCAACTGGGTTGACTGTTCAGGAAGCTAGGGAGCTGTAGCAATGGGACAAAAGGACTTGACAGAAGTCAGCCAGTGCCTTTCTGTTGGGCAGAGTCCTCTACTGGGAGTTGAGAGACCTAGAAGACTCCCAAACTGCAGCCTGGCAGACACCGTGCCTCCCCCTGGCATCCCTATGCACAGAACCGAGAATTCCTCAGGGTTTGTAAGAATTCCACAATGAGTGGAATTTCCTTCCGACGAAGATCAGTGTGGGCAAATGGAAGCTTGGTCTCAGGGAAGTAAATCTCATCACAGGACAGGGGCACCTTGGGGATCATAGGGTGGCAACAAAGGTATTATCACTTTGAGAGAGTGCTATTGTGTGGGTGGAATTTTTAAAACTTAATCACAAATATTTAATATTGAAATTCATACTCAACTGGCCAAAAGATAAGTAGGTAACACATTTTCCCCTTCTGGCACCAGTGCTAATACATGCTCTATCTCCTTTGCAAATTACCTACAAGAAGGAGAAGGAGGAGGAGGAGGAGGAGGAGGAGGAGGAGGAGGAGGAGGGAGGGAGGGAGGGGGGAAGGGGGAGGGGAGGGGGAAGAAGGGGGGAAGAAGAGGAGGAAGAAGAGGAGGAAGAAGAGGAGGAAGACGACGACAACTGCTCACAAGTCATAGCTCTGTAATCCTTAGAGTTTAAAGGGAAAGGGGAAAATGGCCTTACTTCTTTCCATGGAGACAATCACCTATAGGAAGCATTAACTCCTTCCATTTTACCATGTCAGGAATTATTTGAAAGCAATTATTCTAATGAAAAAAGAAGCATGTATGATGTTTCTTCCAACTGATTCTGCAAGTAAAATTTCTAAATCAAGGCACCAAGAGAGGAATAAGGTCTTACGTTCTAAGTCTGCACCATAGGAAATGAATTATTTTCCCTTTTTTGCATCTTGCATGGTGCTATGTCCCATCTGTGGGAAACATGAAGAACCAGTTACTCAAATCCTCTGTGTTCTGAGGAACAGTGTTGAGAAAGGATAGCAAGCCCACAACATTCTAGCCCTTCCAACAGGGCATAGTGTGTTGGAAGAGGAAGGGGGGGGGCAGGAGAAGAAAGAGGAGGAGGAGCCAGAAAGGAGGAGAGGGGAGGGGAGGAGGATGAAGGGAAAGAGAAGGAAGGGGGACAAGGAGGAGGAGGACAGGGAAGAGAAGGAGGAGGAGGAGGAGGAAATTATGAAAAAGTAGCACAGAACACATCTGAGTCTATGGTTTCGTCTGTGAAATATGTAGATTCTATGCTCTTAAATACGCTGATGAGTTAGAAACAACCAACTCTTCAGTGTCACCAAATACCGTCCCAGTGACGGCAACTGCAACAGCTCCTGATGCTTTCCACGGCCTTGCTACTGCCTGGCCCCACACCACGTGCTTTACGTAAATTTCAATGAACTTTTCTCCAATATCCCTGTGAGTATTGCCAGCCTGATTACAGGTGACTAGAACCAAGGTCTGCTTGCACAGCACGACCAAGATGACGCAACCAAGTGAGGGGCACAGCTGGGGGAGCCGGGTCAGCCTGCGAGGCCAGCCTGAAGGGTGGAAGCCTTCTCTTGAGGGCCCTGGCCCGTTTCATCTCTAATGTACTCAGATTAGTATGCTAGAGTCAATTTATCAAAATATCCAGAATAATTTTTTGAAAGGAAAACAGTTATGTCCCTTCTTGCCACTATGTGATTTTGTATAAAAAGACTGAAACTTAAAATAATACCTACAACTTTGTCTTTGTGAAACGATTGCTTTTGAAAGAAATGGAAATTGCTTGACAGACCCAAAAACTCACTTTCAAAAGTTTAGCAACAGGGACTGGGGATTTAGCTCAGTGGTTCCGCTGCCTGCCTCGAAAGCGCAAGGTCCTGAGTTTGATCCCCGGCACCAAAAAAAAAAAAAAAAAAGTTTAACAATAAAGTTACCCAAAATGATGAAATTGTTAATCCCTATAGAAATATTTGGCTGATGTGGCCTGACATGTGTTTTCTTCTGTGCTTTACTGTACATTTTATATAAAAATCGAACAAATAGGATTTTAAAAAACCCAAAGCTGAGCTATGGAGAATGATGACAAGGAAAACTTCAGAAGAACCCTAAAGTCTCCTTACACAAAAAGCAAAGAATACAACAGTCTCTTCAAGTCTGCAGTCACCTCACTCAGATCTTGTGAATAAAATCCAACTGACCACAGTAGAGGACTCGCTCATTTCCCATTCCCAAACCTGGTCCTGATGTCACAGGGAGCCGCAGGTGTGGCCGACCTCTCCTCTCTCATGCCATCACTAAAGACAGTCATGCTTCAAACCTGAAGCCACGGTCAGTTCCACACACCACTCCAGAGGGAAAATACGGGCCAGAGGGCCTCCTCGTCTTACCAGTGGTAAGAGTCATCCCGCTTTATCTCATTAACTTGCCAGTATATACCAAATCACCAGTTTCTCACGTACACCTGCAAATTCTAGAAGACAAAAGTACTTCATTTTCTAGTACTAATTAACTTTAAGACTAGACCAATCCCCTAAGGCCATTATATGATTTGTAAGAACAAAGCATTCTATAATATAAAAGCTATATCTGGTGGTGCACTTCCAATTTAATACAATTCCATTTCTTTTGACAATCTATAGTCATAAACTGGCAAGAGCAATCCCAATTTGACCAAAGTGTTTGTGAAGGGGGAATATTAGGTTTTCTGAAAACCCCAAACATCTTGATTTGGCAGCCTTAATGATCTGTACACTTCTGAGATTTGTACTTTTATTATATTTAATGGGTCTTGTAGTTATAAACAATGTATCAGAAGATTGACAAATAATAAATTAGCTGAACTCCTAATATATGTGGCGAAGCCCAACCGACCTCCATTGTTGCTTGACAAAATTCCAGCTGGGGGAAAGAAAGGGTGGAACACATCGTACCCTCATGTTTTATTTTTTCTTGCCGTAATGTTTATAATTGTTACTCTGATCATAGGAGTCATTGTGTTTGTGACTAACAACAAACTCTCCATGAGGCAAATTGGTAATGATATATTAAAATCTGATATGGCTCACAAGTCCCAAATTCCTGTTTCTCTTAGTTCTATTGCCACATCCACTCCTAAAGAAACCTCTCCTAAAACCCCGTTTCCCCCACTACTATAACTCCCCCTCTTATTGCTGACATTCTTTTTACTAAAGGGGTCTTATAAAGAGATTGAAAGGACAGATTTTAGATGTAAGAAACAGTGGAAAATGGGAAAAAGAAAGAAAGTTAAGACAGGTAAATGCATTAAGGAGGCAAGTTACTCAATATTTCTCAAAGTGCTGTAAATATCTCCTGCTCATGGACTATGAACTTAAATGACATTTAGTTAAGATGAACAGAGGTAAAGAAAAATAGAGAGCTAATAGCAAACTATATTAACCATTGTGCAGTTTCTCAAGGGCCAGCTGGTGACCACAAGTTTGACACTTAGTTGATTAAATCTTGCTTGTACCCCCGCTGATATAAAGATTTTGATTAAGTTACTTTCTGTTCTGTTTAGGTGTGGGTAAATAAGGGGACAACTGTAATTTTTAAATATGTATTCATGATGTTCAATAAAATAAAACAGCTTAGAGGAATTGTACTTTATTTAACAAAAAATAACCTTTACTTCAATAGAAATTGCTAAGGCAACTTAAAATGTAAACATGTTCCGCCCAATGCCTCCCAGCTATTGCTTAAAGATATAAAAATAAATCAGACCCTGAGACTTATCAGAGGGAACCTGAACATTGCTTGAGAAGGTTCTTTTCTCATCGCTGGCCCAGGACATCCCTTCCTACCCTACATCGACATCGATTGCAGCTGGTCTGCGGCATATATGCTAATCAGCGCTGTAGGCAATTACCATATTTTATCTCATTTAGTCTTCATTTTAAAAAAAAGTTGAAATAGTACTAATAATATACTTATTTAATGATGGCAGAAAAGAGATACAAGAAAATTCTGTCACTTGTCAAAGACCATTAGGTTTCAAGTGGCAGATCCAGGCTCTGAACCGGGCAATCAGACTCTGAGACCATGTTTGTATCCATCATGTAATACTAATCCTGCCTTTCATAAGTAAGAACAGGAGGAAATCTTTCCCTGGAGAGAGCAGCTATTTCTTTTCTCTGCTTTCCTTTCTTTTCCTTATTCTCCTGCTTTATTTTCTTTCTCCCTTGCTTATGTCTTGGGTCCACTTATAAACACCCACAGCAGGTGCTGGCTCAGGCCTTGGTGCAGAGGGTGCTCAGACAGCCAGCTGCCCCTGAAGCAAGAGGTGGACACAGGCTGCAGTAAAGACCAAAACGCCACGATCCCTGATAACACCAAGTATGCACGGTAACGCTAAGCACAAGAATACTTACTCTAAGCAATAAAGCATAGACCAACACTTCAATAAGATCAGAAATTGGGAATGATATCTTGGAGACAACAATAACTGATTTTCCATGGCTCATTGCTCTCCTGAGCCCTCACAATGTCCTTGACAGTCTTACCCATATTTGTGGTTTAACTGTCCCCAAACTGTATCCACAACCCTAACCTCTCCATTAAGGTATTAAGCTTTTAATAGTAATTGTTTGATACCCCCCAGATGCTTCAGTTTCAAATTAAACCCAACACTAAATTCATGATCATTATGCTCCTGCCTCCCCAATCTACATCTCTTTTCTGAATTTCCATTAGATTTAGAGGACCTGGCACACCAAGCCGAAGATGGGTCTCCGCCTCATCTCTCACATCCAAACCGTTCTACCAGTTTTATCTCCCAAGTGATAAATTCAATTTGTTATGAAAACAGAACCTTTTAGAACATTGTTTTTTACCATGGTAAAAATTTTATAAAAGAATTAATCCTCCCTTAAGAGATCAAAAGGGAAAGAAGAGTTAAGGCCCACCACTGCTTTGTTTTTGAGTCAGGAACTGAGTTTTATTTCTGAGCTCTTTCCTCACTGTGGTGACTGCCATAAGGAGTCCTGAGCAGTGGAGGGAGCTGAGGGAGGTGGCTGCCATCAGGGAACCGGGCACCCATCGGTCTTCATTCAAGGACTTGGTCGGAGACCTGGAGAGCTGCAGGCAGCCCCCACACAGCCAGGTCAGAAGGATAAGGTTAGGGTGGAGATGCTGCCCAGGCCCAGGCTGCCCGCTGTGGGTGGATCCACAGCTGAGATGCAGCGCTGTCTTGGAGGGAAGCTTCGGGATAGACAGGGCATGGAGTGGAAGAGACAGGGCTGAGATTTCGGGGGCCAGGATGAGCCCTGGAGTGGAGAGACCCAGAGAGTGCCCAGAGATTCCACCTCTTACTCCGAGCTCATGCACAGTGAGGGAACTACCAGAGAGCAGGAAAGAACCACCCGGAGGGAGCAGGAGAACCATATCCAAAGTCACACAGATACACTGCATGCACTAGAAAGACAGGAAACTGCCCAGAGTTTCCTCTGTCTGCCTCCCTCCCATCCTCCTCTCACCTACGCCCCTCATGAACTCGCTGGTTCTCAACCTTGGCAGCAAACTGGAACCTAGGAGGGGGCTTTTAGAAGTACGCAGGCCTGGAGGGTCTGAGGTAAGTGGGCTGGATGCAGCCTGAGCTTGAAGAGGCCTTCTGGGGAGTCTGCTACTGGAGAACAATGCATAGCTGAAGCCAGCAGAAGACAGGACACCGGGTCCCGGAAGCACTCTCTGTACAGGCAGAGGACAGTCTGAGAGCCAGCAAGTCCAGGACCAGTAGGTAGCATGAAGAGATGGGTGAAGCAAAGAAAAAAACACCAAACAAACAGAAAACACAGACAGACCCAATCCTTCCGTCTTTCAGGGACTGGTTCAAATCGGTCACCCCCACTGCAGTGTCTCCCTCTTCTCGCTGTTTCTCCAGTGACTGCCCACTCACACCAACTCCTGTGCACCCTCCGCTGAGTGGGGGCCAGCCCCTCGCCACCTCTCCCGGCTTTTCCTGCAGTGTCCTCTCGGGAAAGCCTGGTGCTCCTCCTCTTGCTGTATGCATCACATATTCCCTTCTTTCGCAAACTGAGCCAGCCCATTTAGATACTTGGCTATTAAGTAGTAATTCATAGCTCAAATAGGTGACACATTATCCCTTCTCCATACTAAGTGCCGGGTAAAACTGAGCTTAGATGGAAGAATTTCGGGGTGAAGGCTGGGTGTGGAGACACACCTACAACCTGCAACTTAGTGACTTAGTGAGACTCTGTCTCAAAATTAAAAAAAAAAAAAAAGAAAAAAAGTCTGGGTATGTATATGTATCTCAGTGCAAAGGCCCTGGGTTCAATCTTCAGTACCACAAAGATAAAAAATAATTTTAGGTTAAACTTCTCTAGGAGATGTACATGTCTCTTAAAATGAAAATAAATTTAAATCAAATACCATTGGATAACAATGATTTACAAATTTACAAAGCACTATTACTATTGATGTTGGTCACACTCCTATTCATAAGAGTTGAAATATTCAGCTAAGACACATAAGATACGTCTAGTTAATTATCCTTACATAAATGGGCCTAAAAATGTACTTTCTGTACAAAGAAATTTATTCTCTTAGTATAAGCATTAAGTTATTTCCCTGAGAAAGTTATTTTTTAGAGGACATAATCCAGGGCCAAAACCCAAAATCATTTACTATTGTGTGTGTGTGTGCGTGTGTGCGTGCGTGTGCGTGTGCGTGTGTGTGTGTGTGTGTGTTAGGCCAGTACATTATTCCCTGAAAATCTGGGCCCAAACTGTAAAACACTGCCACTACTGCCACTATGTGGCTTGGAATGTGCTTTTTTTTTTTTTTTTTTTGGTTCTGGGGATCAAACTCATGTCCTTGTGCTTTCAAGGCAAGTGGCAGAACCACTGAGCTAATCCCTGGCCCTGAATGTGCTATTTTTTAAAAACTGTTTTCTGGTATAAATTCTTCTTCAGTCTGAATCTATGTAAAGAATTTGTGAACATATGCTTCTATGTTAGTATATACAATTTTTTTATGGTAGTGCTGAATCTTAAAACTCCTAATATGATAGTGAATACTGAAAAAATGTACAGGAATACATAATGGCCCCAGAAAGATCTCCCTTTATGATCCTACAAGGAAAACGTAAAGACTAAGGATTCCTCAGCTTTTTAACATGGTATTCTTCCAATTAAAATTTAAGCTGTCACCACTATACTTAGAAACTCTTAAATCTCAGCAATCACCACCTGTTTGGACTCTCAAAATTGTCATCAAGAGCAAAAGATCCATTCTGTCTGAGTACAAATGTGGCATAATCTTACGTCAGCTATCATACTCATTAAACTGTATTTAAAATAATCAATACTTTTTAATGGACAGAATCCAAATACAGAAGCAGCACATGACCATGTTCTGATGGGACCCCAGTAGGTTCCTGTGACCACAGGGCCACCTTCTTCCATTACATTGTTAAATAAGAAAGGAGGGGCCGGGGATTTAGCTCAGTGGTTCTGCTGCCTGCCTCCCAAGTGCAAGGTCCTGAGTTCGATCCCTGGTAACAAATAAATAAATAAATAAGAAAGCGGATGTTTTTTATACAGAAAATCAGAAAATTAAGGGTAAGTGAACAATAGGTTTTTCAAAGTAATGAGTAACACATACTACTCAAAAAAGAAAAACACAACTACATGCTTATGCAATTATCAAAAGTAGTCATGAACCCACTAGGATTTATGAAAACATCTACTACAGATAAAAGGCAAAGGCAGAAGAGAATGTGAGAGGAACCCAATGATATCTTTGAAAACAGAACCTACATGCACATTCTGTACTAAGTTAGGGTTCACCTGATGAAAAATGACATCTAGGAATTTCCCTCCTTGGCAACACATCACTGGGATGAATCACTGGTTCTAAAAGTACTATTAGCAATGAGATCGCTCATAAACCCTGGCTGTAGAGAAGTCTCTAAGTCATCACAGTGCATCCACACAGCTGAGAATGCAAATGTGGCCGGCCAAGGCTGAAGGGCATTCCCCATCCTTGCCAGAAGAAGGTTCCTTTTCAGCCGGTCCCACTGGTTGAGCCGAAGGGACTCTGTGGAGCTGGGCACCATCACACAGTGCCTGACTTTGTTTAATGACAACAAAGGGGTCAAAGATTGAGAAAGAGACAGGCAGGGCACAGCCTCCCAAAGTAAAACCAAGCCGAACAAGGACAAATATGCACAACAGTTTAGGAGAAAGGAATGATTCTAGGTTGAAGCTTTAAATTAGAAAACATCTTCCTCGATTAGAAAGGAAACAAAAGCTATAAAAATAAATGTTTTCCAACTCTTGCCATTGTCTATTTCTGCTTTTTGATTTCCTACAGAAAGAGTGGATTTAAAGACTATCACACAAAAACAAAATATACACATTTGCTTTCTTTTAGTGATGGCAACTTGAAATTTTAGGGATAGAGATGTCATACTTTTCTACAAAAAGGAATGTTTAAGAGTAGCTGGCTGCACATTTTACAGCCATTAATAGAGCACAAAGAACACCAAGGTACCATTCACTTGACAGTTATTAATGATATCAAAGAAACAGCAGGCTTTCATTGGTTTTGTGTAGACACTTTGTTTTATTTTGTTTTGATGGTTAAAAGGATAACATACGAAGTTTTTTATTTTGTTGGGTTTTTTTCTGGTTTTTGGTACCGAGGAACGAACTCGGGCTTGCGAGGCAGGCGGCAGAGCCACTGAGCTAAATCCCCGGCCCAACATATGAAGTTTTAAGAAAAGGAGATTTTTAAATACCCTAAGTCCTCAGGGCAGACCAAAAGAAAAAAGAAAAAAAAGCAAAGATTAGCATTACAATTACAAAAGAAGTTATATAAGAATATCTTCCAGGGCCGGGGATTTGGCTCACTGGTTCCACCACCTGCCTTGCAAGTGCAAGGTCCCGAGTTTGATCCCCAGTACCAAAAAAAAAAGAAAGAGTATCTTCCATGTGATATGATGGCTTTGAATTATGGTGGGTTATGTCACAGCTCTATGAAACATAGTGGTTTTCTTTTTTTAGTGCTGGGGATCAGACTCAGGGCCTTGTGCGTGCCAGGCAAGCACTTTACCACTGAGCCACATCCCAAACCCCTTGTCATGTGTATATGCCATGTAGTCAAGCTCTATCTGTATCAGTAAGTAATGTGAGAATAAATGAAGTGCGGAAATATACAACGCATTCTATCCACAGAAGCCCTCTGTCACAAATGCCTGAGACAGGCAGACCCTTCAAGTCTATGGGACAATATAGTTGACTAAGATGCTGCTCCTATATCTGAAAACATTACGTTAAGAGTCTTTCAGCACATGGTCAGGTGGCCTACAGATCACTTCTGAGCAGTTGGAGAAAGCAGGCAGTTAATACTGGTTTGCTTGCTTGTCTTAGACAATCCAGCTCGGTTCCTGCTTTCCTTCCATCTCTATATTCAGGAGGAACAGCAACAGATAGCCCCATCCCTACCCCAACCCTACCCTCAATACAAATTCTTACATCCTTCATTATGCTAAAATTGTTACAAGCTGTAAAAATATGAAGCTCGACTGCTGAGGGGCAGCAACAGTATGCATTTTCTTACCTGATGTGGCCAATCAATTCGATAAGCTTGTGACTAAAAAAATATGCTGTCAGCTCTGACACGTGGCTCAGAACTGAACAGACCCCAAAGAGGGTTGTGGTTCCATTCAAATCTTCCAAATGCCAGTACAGAAAAGTGAACACGAAGCCATAGCCAAAACCCATGAACCAAGCCACGAACAACACGGAGCCATACTGCACACTGCACAGCAGTTTGATTAGGTCCCAAAAGTTGAAGGTCTGTGAGTGGCTTGTGGCAGACGGTGTCTCCTCAGAAGACTCCGTGGAGGCATTCCTTTCCACCTGAGGGATCTCTACCTCTTTTCCTCTGTTATCATTGTTTTTGAAGTGGCTGTAGCGGAACCGGAACTGAGTAGCCACAATCAAGGCCATGGTCATGAGAACTCCAAAGACGATGAAGACGATCTGGTAGTTCCGGTACTCTGGGGGCTTACAGCCCTTTCCATCGATCAGCACTTCTATGTGGGTATAGTCGATGCCAATGCCCACCGACAGCATGGCCAGGCCCCAGCCCAGGGACCCCCACATGCGCTGCAGTCCATAGCGGTCTCTGTGTTTCCCCAGATACTGGAGCGTCACCGTGTCTACAATTGTGACAGAAGAAGCACTGAAAAATTCTCCTATTATGACAACTACTAAGATCACCAAGAATATAGCTTCCACTTCCTGTTGGTCATAAACAAGAGTGACTTGAGCAGAAGGTAAAGATTTGGTGGTGGTGACAACAGCCGTGGTTGTCTCCCTGGTTACATTTCCTGTGGGGACGGAGGTTACTGTGCTCGTGTTCAAGATCAAGTCCATAACATGGTCAGTCATTTCACCTGTCTGGGGCTGCAGACTGGGTTCAGTGGTCCTGGCTGAAGGCATTGCAAAGATATCTACCTCTGGGTTATCAAGCCCCGTTTGTAAAGTTGGTGGCCAATCGAAACTAGGCAGGTTCCTTTTCTCACGCATTTTTGGTGATGTGTTAAGGAAAGGCAGCACAGAGGAATTCGCTGGCAGGATGGTTGACAGGTGACTTGCGTTGGTGGGGTGAGTCGTTGGGGCGATCTTTGGTACACATCTCAAGGTAGCGGGTTTGACAAATCCGATGCCCAGGTTGAATAAAACCCAACACAAAAGAGAAAAGAGGAGGACAATTTTGCCTTTTTTGAAGCGATCTGCAACCACCCCCCAAAAAGGAGCACTACAGAATTCAATGAAGTACCGGATACCTACGAGAAGTCCGCTCTGGCTTGGTGACATTCCCAGCTGTTTATAATACACAGGCAGAAGTGGGTAAAGAGAGCCATAGGCAGAGTAAAAGAAAAAATAAAAAACTTTGGAAATTAGAAGATCGTTGTTTATTTTCACACAATGTTTCTCTATCCAGTCTATTTCCTCCTCCGGAATAGCAGATGTTTCTGTGGAGGAGGGTGTTTCATTTGAAAGTGGTTCTGGTTCCCTGGAAATACCATTGAAGGGATCAGCAAGCACATATTTTCTCTTCTGTTCCTCTTCATCATCCGTCAAGATAGCAACTTTATCATCCGCTGCCATGGTTACCACCACCATCAGAAAGTTTATGGTCTTCCTTCAAAATTTTGATCGCTGATCTGTAAAGCAAAATTTAAAAGATGGCTTAGCAATGAAAATCACAGAATACAGAACTTCATCTTGCAGGAAGATGAGGAATTTCAAATTACAGCTAAAATAACCGGTGAGAGAATTCTTATCATTGGTCACTGACACTTCTAGTAAAGAAAAATACCTTAAAATTAAATACTTATTGTGGCCACTGATTCATTACATCTTTCAGTGGCAGGCTTATAAAAGTTCAGATTCATTCACAACCTTTTCATCAATTTCCAAGGAAAACGTAAAAATGATAGAGATTATGTCTAAACCAAATATAGGGAGTTGAAAATAAACACTATTTATAACTTCTTGATTTTACAAATCCACTGCATTATGAAGTAAGCATTTTTTAGAAATTAAAGTAAGCTAAAACCATTCAGTATCTAGAGAAAAACGGAAAAAAGTACTTAACTACAATGACAAATATAGTGAAAAAGAGGGAGTCGAGAGCACTTTCTCAACTGGCACTGGTTACCAGAACCAAATGAGACCTCTGGTAAAGAGGTAGCTTCCCTTTGCTTCCTTTATGTGTATTACTCCAGATATGCTTTGATGGATTGCAGTTTAGGAAAATACTGGAAAAATAAATAGATCACATTTATTGGGGCCTTGTGTTATGGATTGTATTTAGATATTCCTCCAAAGCCTCATGCAATCATAGGTGTGGCCTTTTGGAGGTGGCTAAATCTAGGGTGTGTGAACGTGGATGAAGGGTATTATACTGGGATTAAGGTGAAAGGTACTGGAATTAGCCCAATAATTGGTTTATCATAGTTCTGGGTGTTAGTAATGGGAACCCTTACTCCGGGTGTGGGTAGTATCACCCAAAAGGCTTATAGCCTAAGTGGGATAAAAACACAAAGGAAGCTTGCTGCTGCTGCTTGCTGCTTTCTGCCTACCCTGGTTTTCCATGGACTGTTTATCCTCTGTGATGCCCTTCAGTCAGGCCGCTCTGCCGTGGAGCTAGTTGATTATGGATTGAACCCTCTACAAACTGTGAGCTGAGATAAACTTTTCCTCCTTTAATTTCTGAGTGTTCAGTATTTTATTTCAGCAGCAAGAAAATTAACTACGATAGCTGGGATGTAGCTTAGTGTATAGCACTTGTCTGGCACGCTTGAGGTTCTGGATCCAGCACAAGGAAAGAAAGAAAGGAGAGAGAGAGAGAGAGAGAGAGAGAGAGAGAGAGAGAGAGAGAGAGAGGGAAGGAAGGAAGGAAGGAAAGAAAGAAAGAAAAGAAAGGAAAGAAAGAAAGGAGAGAGAGAGGAGGGAGGGAGGGGGGAGGGGGGGAGAGAGAGAGAGAGAGAGAGCAAGCAAGCATAGAAAATTCAGTCTCCTAATCTTTTTTTAAAAATCTGTTGAGGATTTACTTTGTGCCAGGTAACATTTAAAGGGCTTTACCTGTATTAATTCACATTCTCTCACAATGCCTATCATTACATTCATTTCACACATGAGAAAAATGAGAACTAGAGAATTTAACTAGTAAACAGCAAAGTCAGGATTTGAACCCTGGTATTATGGCTTCTGCACACCTGATCTAATACACTCTACCAGACTGCCAAATGCTACATTTTAGATGGTAAAATGCTAGTAACCCTTTTTCAAGGACATGGTGTTTCATACGAAACCTTAGGAAAACATCAGCAATTTTACAGGAATTGTATCATGTTCCATCAGTGTTTCCCATTTCTTCTGCTATGTATAAGTGATTAAAGAGTCAAAAGGTTTCAACTGCACATTCTGATGTTAAGAGGTACATACATTAAGTACTTGTTAATTCCTTCTACCTTCTCTGAGAGAAATACCAACTTCACTTGGCCATCCCTTGTAATGATCTTGCTTTTTCCAAAATGAATTAGCATTCATAAAATCTTCCAGAATTGTGTAGGTTTTAATCTCCACAAAGCTCCCAGGTGGACATCAGAAACACACTTTAACGAGGCCTGTGTAATAAGTCAATTTATTTTTTATCTCCAAAAGCAGGACACTATGTAGCTACTAGCTTTGAAAATGTTGGTGTATTTTAGATTTTTTAGGTTAAAAGAATTTGTAACTTTAGGTTACATTCATATAACTTAAATTAACAATTACATCTTAAATTCCATGGCATTTCAAATGAACATATCCGCAATGTTCAATGGCCACCATCTCTATCTAATTTCCTTATCTTGTATTTCTTAACTGTGAAAAAAAAAATTCTTTCCCCTTCACAAAACTTCAAGGAAAAGCAAAATGAAGGGTTTTTCCTGCCTGGCCACAGAAGAATGCTCTATGTTTTTTTTCTTCATTAGTGTCTTAGCTACCCAGCTCAGCAGCTCCTGTTCTCTATTCCATCACCTGAAAAGAACAAGTTCTCCTTTGGACTTATTTCTTAAAGTAGTTTAATTCTTGAGCCCAAAACTGAAAGAAATGTTTGTTGTGTTTATAATATGTATAACTGCTGGGTGAACAGGGCCTATTAAACATGCCTAGTTTGGCTCCTTCTCTATACCCCACCAAAATGACAACACGTGCACACACACATGCACACACTCACACGCTCTCTTATAGTCATAACCCAAGCTTGGAAGCATTAAAGGGCAATAATAGCAACAAAATAAAGATATTTTACACATGCAATTTCTCCAACAATGTCTCCTTTCTCTCTTTCTCAGTGTGTGTTCTGCTATACCAAGGGGATAATCGAGAGAGAGCACGGCACAGAATGCAGGAAATAAGAGCTCCAACATGGGAGATGGGCAAAGGGAATATGGGAATGGCGGTGACCAGCATTCCCAGGATGACAGCTGTACATCAGACCCAAAGGGCAGTGGGGCAGGTCAGATGGAAAGGCTCCTGAAGAGACCTCTCAGCTAAGTTGCACTGGATAGAATCCCAGTACATTCGAGTAAGCACCAAGAGTAAACTGAGACAACTGCCGAAGAGTTGGGGGATTAATTAGTGATAAGTACAGATAAAGTTAAAAGAACATGACAAGAAAACAAAAAATCGCACAGGAAAAGAAAAACGAATCAAAGCTTACTATATTTCCACTATGATTACAGTCATACCAATGTAATTCAGAGCGAACCAAAATTGCCACGTAACAACCCTGGAAGGACAAGCGAGGAGAAGGCTGGGCGGGTAGAGACAGAGGGCAGACAACAATGCCTGCATTCAAAGGTCATGAAGCAAAAAGAGCAAAATCATCATGGGTAGGCAGAAAAAGCAGTTGCCTCTGGTAGGAGAAATAAGAAAGAGAGGACACAGGAGTCTCAAGACGTTTTTAACAAGCCTTGCAAGCTGGTTCATTTTTTAAAACTTTGTACATATATAGCTCTCTTTTTAAAAGTAAAAAGGGATGAATTGTATACTTCAGAAAATATAAAGTTTTCATTATAGAGAAGTGATAAATGTCTGAGGAGATAAGTATGTTTAACCTGTTTTAAACACACTACACAGTGTATATGGGTATTGAAACATCATACGACCCCACTGATTTGTACAATTTTTATGTTGTTATAGATCAGTTGAAAATAAATTTAATTTTACAAAAACGTATATAATCATCTCAGCTTTGGCTTCGTAAGAGACAATAATTTCAGGCAGATATTTCCACTCTTCTGTAGCTGGCTAAAAATATTTTTCAGAATTGTACAGAATGACACTTGACTGCATGAATTCTAATTGGGTGCCCTGTGGAGGCTTTTACCTAATTATCTCTCATAAATCAAGTGCTGAGACTTTACCAAGTAGGTCAGAGGAGGACAGAAAGTCCTCTTAAAAGGAGACAATTCCATGAACTGTCCAAGTGATAATGAACAGCTGGTGCCCAAATGGTAATCCAAAGCTGCAGACTATCTTACAGCAGGATTTTGGTTTAGATCCTGAAGCTGATGTTTTATCAAACCACTCTTTCCCGTCCACCTTATTCAAATGATTTTTGATTATCATACGGTCACGTAAGATTTCTCTTGTTACATAAGTCTAGATGTTAAGTTCTCTCAAAGTATCAACAAATCCAAAACAGTTAAGGAGTGTCCTCCAATATAACTTTCAGTACCTTTTAGATGAAAGTCATACTCAGTAACTTTTTTTTTTTGGTACTGGGGATCGAACTCGGGTCCTTGCGCTTGCGCAGCAGTCGGTGAAACCACTGAGCTAAATCCCTGGCCCCTCAGTAACTTTTATAGGAGCTGCAAACCTAAAATTACAAACAAAAATTTTCAGTTTAAATTCAGGACAGTAAATTTTAGCTTCAGTACCTTCAGGTAATGTTTCTATTTTAATGAAAAGGAATCAAACCACGGAGAAATCACAGACAGTAATGAAATAAAGCATACACAGTCATCTGTGTCATCACATGATTAAGGACAAAAGAAACAAACCAAATTTCTGTATTTTAATAAAATTATGCTCCAAAGAAGTGAGTGCATCTTTGGCTGAATGATACTGTGTAATATAACACAAGTATGGATAGAGAAAAAGGAGAAATAAAATCATATTTATGTGCTGAGCGAGGTACTTAACGTTTACAGAGGGGACATTTTCTTTACTACGAGTTTGGTGTGGGCTGAAAGCTTGGTCTGGCCTCCCCAAATTCAGAAGTTGAAGCCCTGATCTCCCATGTGACTGTGCTGGAGGCAGGTGCTTGGGTTCAGAAGACCCAGTGGCTGGGACCCTCATACTCCAGCAGGAAGACGGAGAAATATCTCCTCGCTTGCTAAAAAAAGGCCATCCAAGGACATGGTGAGAGCTGTCTACAAGCCAGGGTGGAAGCCCCCACCAGGAAGCACGGTCATCGCATCTCAATCTTAGACTTCCCAGTCTGCACAACTCTGAGAAATACTGTAAGTTGTTTAAGCCCCTCCCACGCATGATACTTTGTTTTGTTATAGCCGCTCAAGTAGATCTACACAAGGTCAACACTCACCGACCCATTCAGCCAATATCTTGAAACAAGTTTGAAACAAACTTCAACATCTTAAAGGTTTTTTTTTTTAAAGAAAGTTTTAAAAAGAGTGGGAAGACATTACAAATCATACACAGCAATCTATGAAGATTTCTATGGGAAATCTTCTCTACTGCAGGTTTGCTGTTCATCCTAACGGGAAGGGCTTTTGTTTATGTTTTAGAAAACCAGAAGAGTCTTCTCACCTACCACACTCTAGTGATAGCAATCAACACCACGACTGTGAAAATATAACATAGGCTTTTCAAACTCGGAAAGGCATCTGAGCAGTTACTATGCTGAGTCATTCAAATAGCAGGTATTTCTGAATTATTGATGAGAGGCAATGAAATCATGTTCAAATTGATAGCTTTCTTTGTTAAGTATTTAAATTAAAATTACTCAAACGTACATTGTTATCCATACATAAATAAGGGCACGGAAATGGATTAAACTTTTAAGGAAAAAACCCTCGGACCTGAATACATATTTGGAATAATCATTGCCAAAGGTCAGATTTCCAAACACGAAGATAATGTGTGCTATGACACAGCAGTGACATGACATCAATGATGGAGAGGAAACAACCCAACTAACACAGAAGGGACATTTTCCTTGTGCCACTGTCACTGTAACTCAGTGTTGTTCAGAGACCAGGACTGTGGCTGCGAACAGGAAAACCTACCCTACCAGCTGTTACTGACATCTCAAAGCCTTTGAGAACTGAGAGTCCCTGAGCAGGCCTCCACTGCTGCCACTTACAAGACACAGACAGAGAAACCACTGTAAACGAACCTCAAGGTCCTGGTATTTGCATACTACACTCCTGAACATACAGCACCTCCCGGAACACAGCTTCCACCCAACAGATCACTTTTTAAAACTCAGGTCTGCTGTAGCATCTGCTAGACGTTTAGCCGATGTCGTGAAAAAGGGTACAGGCGTGCTTTACAACAGTTACACAGCTTTAAACTGTGCAAAGGTGAATGACTGTTTTGGACTCTTCCTCCTTCTCCCAGGGTTTGTGACAGGGCTGCTTTAGGGCTGAGACAACTGGAAAAGCAAAACTGGTCCTAGTCCTGTCCGTCCAGTTTTTAGCTGGAGCCCTCCGGGCACTCGGCACCGCCCCCAGGCTGCCTGTCCCTGCCACCTGCCCGTGTCATTCTTCCAGAACCTGTCCCAGGCTCCTTACAAACTATGTCTGCTAGGTGACAAACAGCTCCATATGGGCAAACTGATCCATCTTGACAATGCAATTTTATCTTCACAGGGGCCTGGTGCGCTACCCAGTCATCACTATTACTGACTACCGCACCACACTTAAGTAACACTTGCCAGAGGTTAGCAGGAGTTGACTATGTAATCCTCACAACAGTCCTTGGGGTGGGCATGATCGCTTTCTGACCTTACAGCTGAGGAAACAGAGGTACAGAGAACACTAGCTCCACGTCACGGCAGGAATGGTAAAAGAGCTGGATTCAAACCCAAACAGCACTCAGATGTTAGACAGAGATGCCAAACGCCTGGTCCAGTGCCTCAAAGACTAGCTTGATAGTAGACAATATGAGCCTAGGACACAAGGAAACATCGAATAATGGGAAAGAGTTAAGTGAAAGAGAAGCCGCACAGCACTGCATAAAGAATTATAAAAAAGAAAGGTCACAGACAATACGAGTACTTCCGGGGTCCTGAGTAAGGAGCCTGTACTACTTACAGGGGCTGGCAAGAGAATGGGGTCTTCAGTGGAACCCTGGAAGACGAGAAGGCTTTACCGTGGGCAAAGATGACTGCAGAAACTTCTAGCCCAGGGGATGAAAAGGAAACAGAGCCTCTTTAAGGGATTTGTACTAGGAAGGTGAGCTACATGGGGTTACCAGTTGGCAAGAGATAACAGAAGGCCTTGAGTATCAGGCTGAGGCTGATATAACACAAAGTAGAATGCTGGAGACCTACACTGAAAATAAAGACTTTTTTTTTTAACCCAACAGCTATAAATTTAGAGGGGACAGGTGCTGGTGACCCACAGTTCCCTTGGGGAAGACCACGCTGGAGGAGATGAGGTGCGCACAGATACAACACACTGCGCCAAACCTTA
This sequence comes from Heterocephalus glaber, assembly GCF_053883595.1. Lineage (NCBI taxonomy): Eukaryota > Metazoa > Chordata > Mammalia > Rodentia > Bathyergidae > Heterocephalus > Heterocephalus glaber. Next base: position 367,543 of record NW_028258211.1, on the reverse strand, counting down.
AGACAGGCGACACTGAAGTCCCCGGGCCAGGCCTCGAGGGAGCCCAGAAGGACATGAGCAGCAGCCCGGAAGAGAACACTGTGGGCTTACTGAGGGCTGAGGACAGGAGGACAAGGAGGCAGAGAGACTGCAGAGACCGGAGCCCCAGCACCAGGCCTGCCAGGTGAGCTGAGGCCCTGGAGAGCTTTTCCAGGCTCAAAGTGTTAGTCTGCTTACCTACAGAGGAGGAACATGACGCTTTTCCAGTGGGGCAGCCGGAAGGGTGGATGGCGTTAACACATGCTGGACTCCTCTCAGTACAGTGCCTGAGGGACACCAAGAACTCGGAGGTATTGTTTCTGCTGACAGCAACGGGGAATCACTGGCGAGAGCGAAGCAGGAACACAGGATGGCCACGTTTACATTTTACATACATCACCCATCAGGGCTGCAGCCAGGAACATAAGAGGCCAGGGTTGTGCTCCAGCAACCTACTAAGGATGTGCTGACATTCTGATTTTTGTTACACTGAGCCAGTTTTACCACGAATGGCAATAACACCTCCTGTGATGGTTATCGGTTCAGAACAAAGGATACTTTGTGAATTGTACCTAATGCAACCTTTTATAACATCTGGAAATAGAACAAACTTGTAACACTGTCCTCACTCCATCCTCTGTATCTGGACATTGCTCTCATACCTGAGCTATGATGGGATCTATAGGTAATTTTATTATCACTATCTTTTTTTCAGATTTCTCTTGTCTATACAACAAGAGTATAACCCCCCTAAGAGAAGAATATAGTATTTTGCATATTGCCCTTTACTTCTGTAATCTCTCAACAAATACTGATTTTCATAAGCACTTGATGACAATATATGTATGAGATTTTTACCGAAGTTTAACATGGTCAGAGATTAATTTTAGAAGTAAAGCAGAGAGAAATCCTAGCTGTTCTCTTGGCTTTGACAAATCAATGCCTCTTTGAGCCTCCCTTTTCTAGATGTGAAGAGAGGACAAAAATACAAACTCAAGTCAACTAAGCCACAGAGGGCTTCTAGGGCTTACATGAAATACTGCATAAAAATGCATTTGGTTCATTGAAAAGCAACGTATGAACATTGGGTGGTGGTTGCAGTTTTATTGCAGGATATGCTATGTATTTTGGAATTATTCCAAATGCATTCTTCCCAGGTGAGTGTTCTAGAGTTCTCCAGCAGTACCCCTGGACAAGGCAAGGTGGGGTTTTTTTGGTACCAGGGATTGAACTTGGGACCTTGCGCTTGCAAGGCAGGCGCCTGAACCACTGAGCTAATCCTTGACCTAAGGCAAGCTTTTGACCCATAAATATTCGTGGATTTGTTCTCATGTTCTCTTCTTCAGTCTACAGTCCATCAGAAGGTGCGGGACGCAGGCTCACTAGAGAACACCCCTGTATTATGGACTGGAATGATAAGGCTCTCTCGGCCAGAAATAACTATGTAATTAAAACATTTTCCTCTGTACAACTATGTTACTCACATTTGTTACATGAGAAACCTGCAAGAAAGGAGCTGAAACCCTCTCTAACATTCCTCTTCAATCTGCTAAAAGAGTAAAAGGAACGATTTTTATCTTTAAAAGGTGGGGGAAGTCACTGTTAACCATAAAAGTGGCCTAATAATACAAAGACAAGAATATTTTCACTTTCACTTTGTAAACAGAAACAATTAAATGTCAGTTTTTTAAAAAATTACAACTTAGGCCCTTTCAACCATATCAATCTCATAAAAGCTGATTGCTATTTGTTTTAGGCCGTTAATTAACTACTGTGCCAATATAGGATAGTTTATCATCTAAATTTGAAGCTGGCTCCAGAACCTCATTTCCTTCCACCTCTTAAGTAAACTTTCTGCCCTAACACAAGCCCAGCATTAGGAACACACAACACTTCATATTACAGCATGAAAAAAAAGTTTACAAAATATATTTATATCTTGTGATTTTTTTTCTCCAACCAAAAAACTTCAATAGAGATTCCAATATAGGAAGTGAAATTCATTGAATTTGCTCTGATTCGGTGCATTTGTTGAGGAGGAAAACGAGTGAGTGAGGCGAGAGGGTCACAGAGGCCTCCGTGAAATCCTTCACCGTCAGCAGCAGGCGAGGCAATGAAATGCTCTGTCTGCGATAACCAAACGGACAGGCGGGGTCTGCAACAGGCACTGTGCTTCAACACTGAAGTTTAGAAACCAAGTCCCCGTTGAATAACATCACCAAGAGCAGGAGAACCATGGTTACGGAACTAAGAACCAAAAGGTTACAGTGCGTACTTTTTAAGGGGAAATTCTCTCCAAGTGGGGCGCCAGCAACACAGCTCACTGGGCGTTCCCACCAGGCCTCCAGATCCTACTCACGCTCTTCCAGCCACAGACCACGGACGCCAAGGCCTGGCATCCTCAACCACTCACAGACTCCATGCTAACAGTCCCAACAGTGGGGCCCACGACACTGTCAGGGGTCTCTGACAGCCCTAGCAGCTGGGTGCGGTGCATTCCTGTCATCCCAGCACTCTGGGAGGCTGGGGCAGGAGGATCACAAGGTCAAGCCCAGCGTGAACAACTTAGTGAGATCATTTCAAAATTAACCAGAATGGGGGAGTAGGGGTGGTGATAGCTCAGTGTGAAAGCCCTGGGTCCAATCTCTAGTACCAAAAAAAAAACCAAAACGTCCTACTAAACGTGTCACACATTTACATTCTGCTCATTTTCAAATGTATGTTCATGCTACCATCATTTATTTCTCTAATAAATGTTAATGCAACTCGGCGGTGGGGGGGGTGGCATTGGGGATTGAGCCCAGGGCCTTTGTACTGAGCAACATCCTTAGACCTTTTTAAAAAATATTTTTGAGATAGGATCTTTCTAAGTCAGTAAACTGCCCATGCCAGGCTCAAACTTGTACTCCTCTCGGAGCACAGAGCACTGGGATTACAGACATGTACCCCACGCCTAGGTGTGCAACTCTTCTCACCTTTCCATTACCATGTATTTGCTCAGACAGGGAACCCTAAGGGAGCAACTATCAGCATGTGGGAGCCTGGAAAATCTACATACTAAAAAGGAGTCTTCAAAGAACTACAAAGGCCAATAAATACACGAAAAATGTTCAACATCTCTGGCCATTAGAGAAATGCAAATTAAAACAACACTGAGATTACACCTTATTCCAGAAAGAATGTCCATCATCAAGAAATCAAATACGAACAAATGCTGGGGGTGGGGAGAGAAACCCTCCTACATTGTCGGTGGGAATGTAAACTAGTACAACCGCTATGGAGATCAGTATGAGAGTCCTCAAAATACTGAAAATAGAAATTCCGTCTGACCCAGCTATTTCCCTTCTAGGTACCTTTCCCAAAGAGTTAAAGACATGATATTACAGTGATACATGCACGCTTCATGTTAATAGCAGCACAATTCATAATAGCTTAACCTTAGAAGTGGTGTCTATATCCATCAACAGATGCATGGATAAAGAAAATATGGTATTTATATATAATGGAATACTACTGTGCCATAAAGGACAGATTGCAGTCATTTTTAGGAAAATGTAGGCAATTTGAGACCTCAATCTTAAGGGAAATAAATCAGACACACAACCTTAAATAGCACATGGATTCTCTTACATGAGAAACCCAAAGTATAAAATAAATAAAAGAGCAAAATAAGACATTAGGAAACAGGAAGATAGATATTTCGCAAAAGGGAAGGGGACAAAGAAGGGGAGGGAGAAAGGGAGATGGGAGAAGGGGATGAGAAAATAATAAGATGTGTTATATACATGTCCCAACTCTCCATGAGGAACGTAATCCTTATGTGCTACAAATGTGTACTAATGAAAAAATGAATTTAAAAAGTAAAGTGGTGCTTCCAAACACCACATATGCAACTCAACAGGTAAAAGGCTGGGCGGGAAAAGGGGGAAGGACAGAATTTCACACCGTCCAGGTCACAGCAAAGCTGAGTGCCACGGAAATTTACACTGACCACTGGAAAGCCATCTGTAGGATCAAATGATTTATTATTTCAAGGAATATAAATCTGTTTGTATGCCAACAAGCACAGAAAATGTTAGACTTCTGGTCTTTTAATATTATAAAACAAAGGATTTTTAAAAGTTTGGTACTGAAAGCAATTATTTATTTAAGGTTTTACAGAAAGATTTTCCTCAATTAATTACAGTTTGTTATACTTTAGAAGCAATTTCAATAGAATATATATCTGCTTTTTATAAATTATAATTTGAATGTTTTGGGGCTTCTTTTTAAACCTAGTTAGCCAAATTCCAGTTTCATATACAAATGCACCATTTTCCCCCAAATCTTTTCAAAAAAGGACTGACTTAGATAAATATAGTTACTATAGGACTCTAGGTTCACAAACACAAAATACTAAGAATACAGAAAAATATGAATTATAACAGGAAATTAAAACCATCTACAGGTATCAGTACTATATCAATAAGTTATAGCACTGCCTCGTGTTATATACTATATTTATAATAGGTCCTTAATAAATGCTTTTTAATAACAGAATGGTATTACCACTTGGTTTTTCTAATACTATTAGATACTGAGGAAGTTAATAAGGCTAAAGAAAGCACAACTTATCCAAAGGACAACATTTTAAGTAGGCCAAGCAGTTTGTTTTTTTTTCCCGGTACCAGGTATCGAACTCAGGACCTTGCACTTGCGAGACAGGCATGATGCCAGTGAGCTAAATCCCCAGCCCTGGCATATCCTTTGAGCTTACAAATGTAAACCAGAATATAGACCTCAAAGTTTAACATACATTTTCCTACAGACAAGTAGTTACCATCAATGATTTTAAATCCTAAATGTACAAAGAAAAATTCAGTATATGCTTAGCACATTCCACTATAAATAATCTAAAAATTATTTAATTTTGTTTCTTATGTTGTTTATGATGTGCTATCAATCCTAATGATGTAATTACTTCAGAAAAAGGTTTATTACCTGGCTTATTTTTTAAAAAGGTACTTTAACATACATGCTATACCAATACTGTTTTGTTTTTGTTTTTGTATTGAGGTACTGGGGATTGAACCCAGGGCCTTTACACTGAGTTATATCCCCAAACATTTAAAAAAATTTTTTTTGAGACAGGATCTGGCTAAGTCACCAATATTCCCAGGCTGCTCTGAAACCTGTGATCCCCCTGCCTCAGCCTCCCAGAATTCTGGGATTATAGGCATGTAACACCATGTCTGGATAGTGATACTTTTTAAGTGAAGATATTCAATGCAGTCGAAGATGAGGAGTCACAGGCTCTCTCATTCACTGAGAATAGAAATATAAACTTTCTAGAAAGCAAAGATTTAAGTTTGAAGATATTTACTGCAATAGTTTTTATAATAATTCAAACTGAAACAAAGTAATAAGCAATCAATAATAGGACAGTTAAGTAAATCGTGGCATATTCATATGAGAGAAAAATTAGAATCTTATGTCCATATGATGGGAAAACAGAATTTAATTACATGGGAAAATGTATCTCATTAAGTGAAAAAAGCCATATATAAACTTCTATGCATAGTAAATTTATATCTGTAAATCTACAAACCACATATGAAATATATTTTACAGAAAGACTTACAGAAAATAATACCAAAATGTTACAAGGAATTATCTCCATGTAGTAAAATTAGGATTTAGTGTTTTTCTTATACTTGGCTAGATCCTTTTTCTTTATGGGTACCAGGGATCGAACTCGGGTCCTTGCGCTTGCGACGCAGGCGCAATGCCACTGAGCTTGGCTGGATTTGTTTTCAGTGAGCACTTACCCTTGTTAAGAGACACTATTTTAGTCACGAGACACTGGGGCACCTTCGGGATACCCTGGACCCTTCAAGTTCCGGGAAGACCACAGGTTCCAGGAAGCCTGACTGTCCTCCAACATCTGGTGCTTCCCCAGAGACAGGACTGAAAGGCCTTTGAACTTGGAAGGGGGAACAAGAAAATCAAAATGTGTGTCATCTTCACTGAGCCCTCACTCTTCTTCTTTTTTTTTTTTTTTTAGTGCCGGGGATCGAACTCAGGTCCTTGGGGTTGCAAGGCAGGCGACAGAACCACTGAGCTAAATCCCCGGCCTGAGGCCACACTCTTAAGTGAAGTAAATAGGACATGCGTGTAAATACCAAATAGCTTCTCTGGTGTGAGAAACTGAAAGTGTAAATAAGGACTAAAAGGTATAATAGGTAATGTGAAATAGGAAGAAAAGGGGCGAAGGGGAAGGGGAAGTGGGAGGGGAAGGGGAAAGGAAGGGAATGGAATACGAGAAAAGGAAAAAACGGAAACAAAGTCTTTGTAAACAGGGAGGGGTGGGGGGTTGAAGGGACGGCAGGGGAAGGGGGAAAAATAAGGACCAAGATGGATTATGTAAAGGTGCAAGTTCCCAATGATGAACGTCACCATATTGTATACCTAAAATGTACCAATAAACAATAAAAAGTGTGTCAGTTAAACCCTTTTAAAAATAAAACAACAAAATCTTTTATCTAAACTCCCTTCTACAGGTGAACGGGTGGCACGCGTATCCACTGAACACGACTCCGCAGACATCATTTTGGAGCAGCAGTGAGAAGCCTTCAGAATCTCTGAAGCAGCTGGACCCCTCCATCAAATCAGGGTCATCAGGAACAGTGCACAATTAAGAGTCACAGAGGATGTGTGAGCCCCTTCGTAAGGCTGGGCTGTGCGTTCAGTCAGGGGACTTGGCCCTGTGTGAGAGGAACCCTGTTTGCCCTGGTCCCACCTTAACCCGTGTCCCTAGGAGCAGCCAGAACAGTCCTGAGAGGGGCGTTCCGGACAGGGGACCCAGGAACCCACTCCTGCCCGCTCTCAGGCTCTGCAGGCCAAGTACCCACTTCACCCGTGTCCAGGGGCTCACGGGGCCCTGGCTGTGGGCTGAAGGTTTCCCTGCGTCACCCCACACAGGCGGCTACCAGCCCAGACTCGTCCCTCACTTTCCCCTGGCGCAGCCAGCCCACAAATCAGGCATGCACAGGCAGCACCAGTTCCTCCTTCCAGTTCTCCTTTTCTTCCCCCGCAAAGGCTCACAGGAGCTCCCTCTGACAGCAGCTGACTCGTGATGTGCCTGGCTCCCCCTCTGTCTCCCCAGTCAGTTCCCTCCCGGTCTCAGATCAAAAGGCTTCTAAACTTTTCTTCAGAGTCGTTCTGAGTTGGACTTTCCTGTTTTCCACTTAGAGAATGTTTCCTGAATTAGACTCCCAAAGTGTCCACAACAAACGTCAAGAAAGGTGTCCAAGCCCTCCTTGATTCAGTCCTTCATATGGCTTTTTTAATAGCCGGAGTTTCTTCCGTCTTTACTTCATTCTCTTACCTCACTCCCACATCCTAGAATTCAATAGGACCACGGAGTCCAAAGGAACAGAGCCCGAGTTTACATTTCCAAATCGCAAATGCCTCCAACGCAGCGGTCAGTATCCACGGCTCAGTTTCGTTTACAGGGTCCAAGGAAGGTGGCGGCCACCTGAACACACCCAAAGTGCCTGGTGGGCTTGGCTTTGGCTGGTGCTGAGGTAGGGGTGTGCATGTGTCTGCATGTTTTAAAGACAAAATGTAGCAACCACAGTGGTAATACACAGCACACACGTTAATGTCTTAAGGCAAGGCAAGTGATCTAAATGCAAGATTTAGTTGTTTCAGTTTTAAAACTTTGTTTTGGTTTTCTTTTTCGGCTTCTGCATCTACAAATCAAACAGGGTTTGTCTTAACAAATGATTAGTAGTTACCCAAAGAGCAAACTTGAAACAGTGTCATTCTACTAAACAGTAAATAAATATCTTCAAATTATAGAGAATCAAAAAGTTACAACACAAAGGATACTGAATCCAGCTATGGGGCTAGGTACTCGGTAGCCTATCATTCAGGACCTATGAAAGACCAAGACTGCCACAAGCCCCTTTTACCCTCCAATGCCAGGACAGGAAATGGCCACAGAGAGCTAATGCTGGGTAGCTAGGTGTTCCACTGCCTCACAGAAAATTCACATCAGATGTGTGTTTGGTTTTCCCAGGAAGCCAAAATGCTACACCTGGAAAATGCTGTGACAGTTTTGCTTTAAGGAAAAAAGTTTCACCCAAACTTGCTTTTTAGTAGGGTAAGATTTTGCATTTGATTTAAAAGAGTCCTAAATCAAAACTTTGAGATTTCCTTTTATCTAAAACATAATTAAAACCTTAAGTGAAATGTTACACGACACCTAAAATTGTCAGTCTCTCTTTTGCAAAATAATCTAATTATCTTTTTCTCAGGATTACCTATAATGAATCTATAATGAACTGAATTTATTCAGATTTCCTTCGTGCAGAAAACATGAAGGATGTTTCTTGATTCTGAAAAAGTTGGAATGTATTTGGTTCTGGATTTCTAAGTCTGAGCAGGGATGTGTCTTAATTTAAGATTCTTACCATTAATTTTTGTTAACTTTACACAGAACTTGAGGGCCAAGGATTTAGCTCAGTGGTGCCGCCACCTGCCTTGCAAGTGAAAGGTCCTAAATTCAATCCCCAGTACCAAAAAACAACAACAACCAAAGAAAACACAGAACTTGGCAGAACTGTAGGATTCTATTTAATAAACATATATGCATCAGTCTAGATTATGTAAGGGTGACCTGCTGCTCCTGATAACATTATTAAAAATAATTACACATCAAGTCACAGTTTCATGAGAAACTACAGCCATAACTTCACGAGAGACAGACCCGCCAAACTGATTTTTCCTACTCTACCTTCTACAGACCGCTCTGTAGAGAAGAATGATGCTTCCCATGCTTATTGCCACTAGCAAGACCAGGAAGAAAGGAATTCTTCTGTGGTGTGTACCAAAGCCTTCTGATTGAGGAGGGAAATTGAGGAATGTAGAAGATGCTACAGCTCCTGTTAGACGACCGATTTTTTACCCCAAGACTCCTTACTCTCCAGCACCTGCAAAGCCACCAGGGTACCGCCGTTCTCTCTCATCACCTGAGTCTCGTTTCACTCCCTTAACAACACGATAGTTCAGGCACACACAAATTTCTCTTATTTGCGATTTTTATAAAGTGAATTAATTCTATTCCTTTGCTTCTCTTTTTAGTTTATATAATAGAAGAACATACGCTTGTTCCAAATATTTTTGAAAAGCCCAAACCTGACTTTATAAGGTAAGAAGTAAAAACACCACCTCCATCCCACCCCACTTCCTTAAGGTACCCACTTTCAACAGCTGGTACTTGTATGAAGATTGCAGAAAAAGTATATAAATATATCTTTTTTTTTTCCTAAGCCAATGTACCAAAGCAGCTGGCAGACCCACATGTATTGCATTTTTCTCACAAGAAGAATGCTAAATCAAGATTTACCAAACACGCATATAATAGATAATGTGAAATAAGAAGAAAAGGGGCAAAGAGGAAGAGGAAGTGGGAGTAGGGAAAAGGTAAGAAGGGAATGGAATACATATGAGAAAATGAAAAAAAGGAAACAAAGTCTTTGTAAATAGGGAGGGGTGGAGGGGTTGAAGGGAGGGCAGGGGAAGGGGGGAAAAAAAAAAAAGAACCAGAGATAGATTACGTAAAGGTACAAATTTCCAATGATGAATGTCATCATATCGTATACCTAAAATGTACCAATAAAATTAATTTTTAGAAAAAGATTTACCAAACACCAAAAGAAGCAAAACCAAAAAGCTAACATACACTAATATTCATCCATTACAGATATATAGTTATTCTCCCATGGGTAAATGTTCTCATGTACACGTAAACTGAAATGAAGTCAGTCTTCAAAGGCAAGAAGCAAGTAAAGTAGCTGGCAGTGGGAGCACTTAATGAGTCCTAGGTAGGGAGGGACACTGTGAATTTCCTGGGCTTTGGAGCCAGACACACGGGCTTAACTCTAACTCCACCTCTAACCGATTATGTGGTTAGCCCAAGCTGCCTAACCCTTCCGAGTTTCCTTTTCATCACGAACACAATTAAGGGAAAGACACCTTCAGAGATTTAAAAATGAACTCTTTAAGATGGTGTTTCAAGCATACTAAGTGCTCTAAATGTGTTTTAGGACTGATATTATCCACACATTGTATATAATGAAACTGGTGACCAACACCCACAACACCGAATACCTGCGAGCCGGCTGTTTTGTCCTTGTTTTCAGATTGCTGTCAGGTTTTTATATTTACCTTGTGTTAACCAGGAGAGTGCCTTAGAAATAAATTACTTGTAAACATGCTTGGTAGCTTTCATGCAGCTTGAAATACGACCCCCCACCCCGAGTGTCTTGCCCTGGGCTCATTAACAACGTTGCAACATTTTCCTAAGCAATGCTAAATTGTACTTACAATTTGAAACAAAAACCACCCATCCTTCTAAATACTTCGCATCACTTAGAAGCTGAAAACATTCCCCGTCTGCTAGTGACCAGCCGCAACTGTAAGCCAAGAGCTGAGCTTCTCAACAGCGAAGATTCCTTCCGCTTTTTCAAGACCATCAATGATGCCTACACCTTGAGCGGCTCAAGGCCCACACTGCAGACCTAATACTCTCTTACACGGCGCTGGTCCCTCCACTGTGTGCACCCACTCTTTAGTCCACCCCGCTAAGGAGGGTAGGCGGACACCTACCGTGGACTTCTACAAAGGCTAAGGCGAAATTCGGGTGCGGTACCATCCGACACCAGAGAAAATGGGCCCAGGACGCGTGACCCGGGCACGCAGCTGGACAGCAGTTTAGGATTTTAAGGTTCTTCCCAGCACTCCCGTGAGGCGTTATGGGCGTCTGGGTGAAAGAAAAGCTGCAAGACCCCCAGCGCCGGCCGTCCCGGGGGGGGGGGGTGTCCAGCTGTGTACGTGGGGAGGGCGAAGGAGGGGAGGCTGCGCCGGGATTTCGCTGGGCTCAGACTCCCGGTCGGGCAGGGGACGCTCGGACCCGGCGCCAGGCGGGGCGGGACGGGGCGGGACGGGGCGGGACGGAGCGGGGGGGGGGCAGGAGCGCGCCTTCTCCGGGATGGAGGCGCTGGAGGATGGGCGCCCCGCCCGCCCGGGTTTGCTCACCCGGGAGCGACGCCTTCGCCGCCGCCTCCTGCGGCCCCGCCAGGGCCTCGCCGCGTCCCGGCCGTGCGGGCGACAACCCGCTTCGCTCCCGGCGTCCGCGGCCAGGCGAGGAGCCTGGACCCGGCCCGGTGCCCACGCGGGGCTCCCCGGGCGGCGCCTTTGTCCCCGGCTCCCGTGGCGTTTCCGGAAGCGCTGCCCGCGGCGGGCGCTCCGGGGCCCGCGACAGCCACCCGCGCCGCCGAGGGGGCAGCGGTCCAAGCCGGCGCGGGCGGCCGGGGCGAGGCGCGGCAAGGCGAGGCCAGGCGCGGACCCGAGTCCTCGCCGCAGGTGCGAGCGCGGGCGGGCGGCGCTGGCGGCCCACGCGGGTCCCCGGCCCTGGCCCCACTCACCTGCGTGGCGGCGGGGGCTCAGCTGTCCCCGGGGCGCGGGGCGGCGGCGCGCGGCATCGCAGCCGGCAGGGCGGGTACCTGGCGGGGGCGCCCTGCTCCGCGCCGCCCTGCTCCGCGCCGCTGCTCTCGCCTGCTCGAGTCGGCCCCGCCCGCCCGCAGGTGCAGCGCCCGCCTCCTGCGGCGCCGGATGCGCGCCCGCCGCCTCCCGCCCCGCCCGGATACCGGAGGGGGCGAGGAAAGGAGGCCAACGGCGGGGTGAGCTGAGGGGCGCCCGGAGCCCCAGGCCGGGGGACCTTCCTGGCCGAGCCCCTCTGGAGGACGTGTGCGCAGTTCCGAGTGCGATCACAGCCTGCTTCTGGTCCAGCCTGTGGAGGTGCGGAGAGAGCGGAGCGGATCGTACAGTTACTCAACAAGTCTGTTTATGCCTGTGATGAGCCCGCGGGGATGCCAGACCCTGTCCCCGGGAGTTTACGGTTTGTCCTGGCACAACAGTAATAGCAGCTAACATTTATGAACGTGTGTTATGTACGAGGCACTGTTCAAGTGCTGCCTAAGCCTTTTCACAGCCCCATAAGTATGGGTGATATTGGTCCCATTTTACAACAAAGAAAACAACGCCTGAAAGTTAACATATCCCATCCAAAATTACTAAGTAGTGAAAGAGAAAGCTGCTTTTTTTAAATCCAAGGTTTAAGCTGCTCATCATGAAATATATTGAAGAGAATTTTATAGAGCCTGCAGCTTCGGGATTTGAAGTCCTTTCTTAGGAAGAATTAAAATAATTCTAAGTACGGAATAGCTGGTCCCTTCAGGAGCACATGAAAATTCTCTCTTGATAAATCCACTTGCAGTATTGACACATAAAAGCAAAACTTCAGTTTCAAACGAAAGCCATAAAGACTGTGGTCCAGTGTCCCCCGGAGATAGTGGCTTCCTAGTGCATTATTTGGAACTAAATGGCTCGTAAAGTCCCCAGTTGGTAGCTTTCACAGTAGAATTATTCTTCTTCTCATCACTTTGGCTGTTAAAGAAGCAACATGTTTTTAAAGGAAGAAGAGAAAGCAGACTCCAGGTCTGACTGCTTCATGCCTTTTTCTACATGTGGAGAAAGAGGAAAGAGAACAGAAAGAACTTGGGCAGCAACTGGACAGGTTTTGACCTACAAAGGCAGCTCCACGTTGAAAATGAAGCCAGGCTATCCTGGACAGCACAGCTGGCATCTCTGTTTCAAACAGGACAGGGTCAGCGTCAAGGACAGTGATGTTTTAATTGGCCTTGTTAGGGCAGAAATTTTTTCCTGGCAGCAACAATCCTTTTAATATATCAGGAGTTTGGGCCATTTCTTATAGGTCATTCTTCCAACTCATATGCACACTAAATGTTACCATGTTGAAATTTTTCTTAATTTTTCAATACAAAAATACGTAAAGAAAAAGGGACTTGTTTCTCTCCCCATACCTTCATGCCTTTTGTGAAATGACTAGTGGGTGTGGTGTGGAAAATTAGCCTCCAAATACACCCAGTGAGCCTCTCCCAGAAGGCTTTGCAGAGAAAGGCTCAAAGCAGAATTCAGATGTTGAAATCACAGGGCTCCTTGGAGCAGCTTAAAACACACAGCAAGAAGCCAGGGAAAGAGGCTTGCTTACCACATTCAGGGTAGGGTACCAATGGGTGTATATTTTATGAATATATTTTATGCATAGATTCCTGCCCTTCCTGCCTCCATTCCCAGCTGTATTATTCTTCCCTGCTGATGGGGTTATTTCAGAGGCCACAGGGGAGGTGAACAGGAAGCTTGGTAGCGGAAGGTGCCTGGGCCCGGATCTAACACACACTTGCTCTGTCAGGACACAGACACCACCAGTTAGTGTGGAGGGTAGCTGTGGATCTCATATGCATTTCTCAGGCAGAGAGCAGCCTGCACGGTGTCAGCCATGAGTGATCATTTTAAGCCTTGCCGAATATCGAATGCCTCACTAATATTTGGCATAATGAGCATATTTGGGCCCTACGTGGTCCTTCTAGCTTTCCTCTTCACACTAAGCTCATACATGCACTCCTTACTTTATCTCACAAGCTACTTTCATTTCATGTATCACCCTCATAATATCTGTTTCTCTCATTTCCTTGGGCAGAATTGTTTATTCTTGGTAAGAAAACACATTACAGTGGGTCACATTAATAACAAAAAGGCCACACACTTACATAGGACTTATCATGTGCCAACCCCTGTGCTCTTTCAATATATTTATCCACATAATCCTCACAGCAATCACATAGAGGTACCACTGTTATTGCCCCATTTTACAAGAGAGCCAACTAGTGCCTATAAAAATGAAGCAACTTGAGCAAGGTGTCACTCAGAACTAGTAAATGACAGCATGTGCATTTGAACCCACATGGTCTGGCTTCAAGCTCTGGCTCCTAACTACTCATTCCTCCTGTTCACTTATACACTTGTAATCGTGGATGGTCATACATGGCACGGTGGGGGTTTTATTTTTATGAAAATGGTGTCCACCACTCCTTTCTCCAGCTGTCAACATTGGCTGTGATGCCCCTCTTTGAAACTTCCCTGGAAACTGACTTCTGTGACCCACAGGCCAGGTTTTCCTCCTCCTCCCTGGTGACTCTGAATGCTCCTTCTCACCCCCTGGCTTCACTCACAGATTATCTGAAGGTGCCGGGCATCTCTCTGCAGGCCAGCTCCTCCCTGCAGCACACACCCAGTTGGCAGCCGTGGGGATGGGGATAACAGGTTGGATTTGAGAGTTGTTCCCAGGGTGCTGCAGTGGACATGGAGGAGAGACAAGGCGAGGACGGTGTTAAGAGTGACTCAGACTTCTGGGTGGAACCACTAGGTGGGTGGTGATGACCTTTATAGAAAGGGAGGCGACTGTGGGAGGAGCAGGCTGGAGGGGAGAGAGAGAGAGCTGGAAGTTTGTGGTGTGACCACAAGCCTTGCAGGTGGAGCTTCCAGGTGAGCAATTAAAGATTCCAAACCTGGGCTGCGCTTGGCATTCAACACTGAGGAGCTCTTTTCAATCATGAAGAGAGTCACTTAGGGAAAGGATATATTGAGAGAGCCCTGAGAGAGGTCAGCACTTACCCGTGGGTACAGGAGGAGAAAACAAAGGGGGAGGAAATTCAAGAGGAGCTTTGTTCAGGGAGTGAGTGGCTCACACTCTAGCCCTCCTTCAGAACCCATATGAAATACTCTTCCACAGAGTCTTGTCGCCCCTCAGCGCCTTAGTTTACCATGTGTCTCCTCTGTCGTGGCACTCATCAGAACATCTCTGATGATTTCTTTGACTTCCTTGTTAGACCTTGAACTCCTTAAAGATGAGGAACAGCTTTGCATTGTTTAACATCTTTATTGTTTGGTAGAAAGAGTCCATTGTAATAGCTCAAATACACTAGTTTAAACAAGATAAGAAGATGTTTATCCCTCATATAAAATTGTAGGTGAGTAGCCGAATGATGAGGGGAACCAGGGGATTTATACTCTTGATACATCTTCCATATAAAGCTTCTATCTCAAAATCCAAAATGTCATCATGAAAATCAGACATTCACCTCTCACTATGGTGTGCACGTTCTAGCCACGGGAAAAGAGGAAAGGGGAGGCATGTTCCTCCTTTTCAAGAACGTGAGCAGAAGTTGTCGATATTGTTTAAATTTCAGGGCCAGAATTGGTCATATGGCCATCTAACTGCAAGGAAGGCTGAGAAATAAGTCTTGTACAGAGCTAAAACTTCTATTACTGTGGAAGGAGAAGAGAACAGGTACCGGGTGCAGCTGGCATCCCTGTCACACCCTTATGGCTGCATCACAAACCCAGTGCCATTTCCGTAGGAAATAGTTACCACCTTTGCCTTACCCAGAGCCCGACTGTAGAATGTGCAGAGGAACGATCACCACCAAGGTGGGAAATGGAAGGGGGATGGAGGGAGAGCTACAAACATTGTCGAATGATCAGTAATAATAAATGGTAAACCCAGTGATGGCCAAAAATGCGGCTGGCTCCTTTTAGCTCCCCTTACTTTTCTTTCTCCAGCACTGGCTCATGGAGAGAGTGGCCTTGCAGTGTACTCAAAAGATGACTTGTGACGTAAATAGGAGGAAAGAAAGCTAATTTAATTAAATATTCTATTCTGATGTATTTCCAACTAATTCTCTTGAGTTTTTCAGGCAGATAATCATATCAAACTATAAATACTGATACTCTGGTGTCTTTTTTAATACTTGTATCTATTTTTAAAAATCTTTATTACAACTAATAAAAATGTTACAGTGACAAAATAATAGTAAACATTCATGATATTCCATAGCGGTCTCTTGTCTTACTTTCTTTGTTCTTACTTATAAGCACCTCTGTTATTTTACCACTAACCATGAGGCTGGATACTGCTTTGAAATAGCTGTTCTTCATGAGATTAGTAAAGTATCCTATGTATGATTTAATAACTTTAAAAAATGAGGGCCAGGGATTTAGCTCAGTGGCACCATGCCTGCCTCTCAAGTGCAAGGCCCTGAATTTGAGCCCTGGTACTGGAAAAAAAATGAATAGGTGTTTAGTATAATTTTCTAAGTATATTTTCTAAATTTTTTTATCCATTTTTAGTTCAGTTCCATATTATACGGTGCTTATTGCCTCCTAATAATGGTCTCCTTAAATAATAATAAATGTCATGGGGCAAGGAGACAAGCCCAGGAGATACAAGGAAGAACAAAGTCAGGCCCCTTTTATTAAGAGGCATGTGACTTACTAGCAGAGACACTGCTATAAATAAATCAATGATAATTGTAACAAAGCATATTCCATGAGTGATACAAAGATTAACTCTTCAAAAGTAATATCCTCATCAGGTTTTTCCTCTCCTAAGAAAATCTATTAGATCCTTATTGCTTAAAGCCTAAAGTCCAAAATCTTTAACCACTTTCAATCAAACATGACGATGCTGCCAATTTTATTTCCTTGGCATATGTTTGATCTTACTCATCCATCTCTACATATCCTTATGCACATCCGGTCTAACTTAGGCCCTAGTGCAACAGTCTCCAAATGCCTTTTCTCCTCCTGGCTCCCCACTCAAATAGATCACTCATATATTTTTTTTTCTTGATATATATATTGATAAATATCTTGATTATCTGTATCAAGATAATACATCATGGCTTTAAGTATTCCTATATTTCAATTTATAAAATGTTTTATTAGAATATAGAAAACAAAGAAAAGTGCACACATGAATATAATTCAATGAGTTATAATACATACTATGTACTCACCCCAAAGCAAAAAATCAAACATTACCAGCATCTCAAAAAGTCCCCTTGTACCTCTTAAAACTGCTCCCCCCTTTTCCTCCTCAGAGGTTACTATATTCTGATTTCTAACCTCACAGATTAGTTTAGCCAAACAGTACGTGATCTTTGATGTTGGATTTCTTCAGTCCAGAATTACATTGCTGTATATAGTTATTTAATTTTCCGTACACAAAGATTACACATTATTTTTTTCCTGCTGTTGGACACACAGATTTCTATTCTTTGGCAACTACAACTGACACTGCTATAAACATCCTTGTTTTTGGCTTTTGGTACATGTGACCATTAATTATGATACACCTAGATTAGTAAAGTACAGTTCTGGGTGTAGCTAGATGATTGGCATGTAGGCCAGCAAACTGAGGGGAAAGACCTGCCTGGTTGCGGTATTACCAAGCAGTAGGCTTATAACCTGGATAGAATAAAAAATGGAAAAAAAAGAAGTGTGACCAGTTTGCAGAGCTCCAGCCTTCGTGAGCAGGTGCATCCTTTGCTGCCGTTGCCTTTGGACATTGGTCTCCGGGTCTCTAGTTTCTTCAGCCTCCAACACAAACTCTCCCCAGTGCTCTCCAGTAAGCTTCCAGCCTTCAGCCTTGGACTGGTGCCACATCCCTGACCCCTGTTGTTCTGTGGCTTCCAGCTTCTTGGCATGAGCTAATCCTGAATCCTTCGGCTCTCCAAGGTCCAGGTGGCTATCGGGGACTCTTCCGCCAGTGACCCTGCCAGCCTGCCTAATTAACCCCCTTGCATAATTATACATCTGTTTTCTATTGGTTCTGTTTCTATAGAGAACCATAATACATATAGTACACATATACCAATTTCTGCCATATATACTTAGGCACATACCTGTTAAATCACAGGGTATGCAGGTTTTCACCAAGCAATTTCCAAGGTGCTTGCAGAAATGTATACTCCTGCTGACAGTTCTCTCTTTTCACAGCATTGCTCTCATTCGATAGTGTAACTCTTCTTTTTATTTTTAAAAGAATCTCATATTGAAATAATTTTATACTTGCAGAGAGTACAGAGTGTTCCCACACATGACTTAGCCAGATTCCTTCACTGTTAGCATCCTGTATAGTACAATTATTGACACTAAGAAGTTAATGTGGTCACCAATACCCTAAACAAACACTATGAGAGAGCCTATTTGAATTCCACCGGCCCTTCCAATGTCCTTCTTTGGTTCTAGGATCCAGTGTGAGATTCCACATAACGTCTCTGTCTCCCGTGTCCCCAAGCTGTGACAGCTCCGGTTCTTTCCTGTCTCTCATGACCTTGACACTGTGAAGGGTACTCGTTAGGTAGCGTGCAGAATGGCTCTCAGTTCAGGTGAACTGATGCTGTCTCATGGTTAGATCAAGGCCATATATGTAGGGGGAAGAGTGTCACAAAGGTGATGTCCCCCTCCCTGACCCTGTATCGGGGGCATATTTGTATCCTGACATCTGCAGTGTGGATCTTCATTCCCTAAGGTTCTGTGTATTAAGTTTGTCCACTGTCAAACCAGTGCTCTGGTTGAGTATTTGCTTCCCTTCCAAAATTCATGTTGAGACTTAATCCCAAATTAACAGTAGTAAGAGGTAGGGGCTGTAGAAGGGGATTGAGCAACAAGGGCTCCACTCTCAGGGATGGGATTAGCTCTTTATATAAAGGAGCAGGAGGTGAGTTTTCCCTTCCATCCCCCTTTGCACTCTGTCTCTTCCACTATGTGAGAACACAGCAATGTCCCCTCCAGACTGTGCAGCTGCAAACCACCAGCTTGGAAGAGAGCAGCCCTTATCAGACCCCCACCCCTGGCAACCACTTACTGCAATTTTGTCCCTATAGTTTGCCTTTTCCAGAATGCCATGTTAAGGGAATAATACAAAATGTAGCCTCTTGTAAATGACTTTTCTCATTTACCAATATCTGTTTAGAGTACAGTGATACTGTTATATGATAATATTGTATGAATCAATGATTCATTCCTTTTTATTGCTAAATAGTATTCCATTGTATAGACAGCATAGGTTTTTATCCATTCACTGCTTGAAGGACATCTAAATTGTTTCCGTTTTTATTGATTATTAACAAAGTTCCTAGAAACATTTGCAATTGAAAACAAAAATTTTCAGTCAACTTGAGTAAATACCTAGGAGTAAGATTCCTGGAGCACATACATGTTAAGTATATGTTTAACTTTGCAAAAAAGAAAACCCAAAAGATTTTCAACGTGGCAGTAACAATTTGCTTTCCTACCAGTAATATGCAGCAATTCAGTTGCTTTGCATTTTTGCCAGCACTTGCTATTTTTGGTGTTTTGATTTTAGCCTTTCTCTATGAGTAGTTGTGTCATGGAATATCACTATGGTTTTAATTGTCCCTAATGACTAAAAATATTCAGTATCTTTATATACAATATTTGATATGTTTTTCCATTCAGATCATTTGGCTATTTTTCATCTCTCTCTCTCTCTCTCTCTCTCTCTCTCTCTCTCTCGGTCTAATTAATGTTACCTAGACTGAACTTGAACTCATGATTCTGACTCGCCCTCCCAGGTAGCTGGAATGTCAGGCATGTGCCACCACCATGCCTTTTTTTTCAAACCAATATTGCTTAATTTTATGAAGTCCAACTTAACTTAAAAACCTTTCATGTGTTATTCTTTTGGCATCATGAGTAATTTTTGCCAAATCAGTAAATTTAGAAGCTGGTTTTTTGAGAAGTTCAGTAAAATTGAAAATCTTTTAGCCAAATTGAATAGAGGGTAAAGAGAAGACAACAATTACCAATTCTAAGTATGGGAGAAAGGTTATCATTACACATCCTATTAAAATGATAGTAAGTATATTATGAATAACTTTATGGCAATGAATTTATCAGCTTAGGTGAAATGCCCTCATCCCTTCAAAGACATAAATTATCAAAACCACTTCAACAGAAAGTAGAAAATATAATAGAAATGAGCATATATCTATTAAGGAAATTGAATTTGTTGTGTAAAGCTTTGCCACAAGAAAACTGAAGGACCAGACATTGGCAAATTCTGCCAAACGCTGAGCTAAGAAGTAATTCTACTTCTATACAAACACTTCCAGAAATTTAATGAAAGAATTCTTACTACCCTAATTTATGAGGCCAGCATTTATTATTCAGATCCTAAAACCAGACAGAGCTATCATAAGAAAAGATTATGCCAATATCCCTAACATAGATGCAAAACTTATTAACTAATTTATAGCAAAATGAATCCAGCAATATATTAAAAAGCCTGTCACATTATTACCTGTTGGATTTATTCCATTGGTTTAATACTAAAGACCAATCCATGTCAATCACTGTCTTAACAGAATACCACATGAGCCTCTCAATGGATGAAGAACAAACATTTGACAAAACCCAACATCTATGCACAAGAGTAGTAGTGCATATGGAAGAGATCGCACAGGAGGACAGGAAGCCAGGCAGTGGATGGGCCAGGCTTGCACTTTTACAACTAGTTATCTACTCTCACGGGAACCATCTGGTTCCCACAAGAACTGCATTAATCCCTGCAGAAGTCAGTGCCCCAGTGACCTAATTCCCTTGCACTGGACCCCACCTATCTTAAAGGTCCCCCCCCCTGCATTGGCATGCCAAGGCCCATGCTCCCAACATGTGAACACTGGAACCCCTGCGGAACACACTCAAACCTTATCTAAGCCATGCAGCTACAGAAACAGTTCACCAGAGAGAGGACAGTCTTCCCAACGCAGTGCCAGACAATTGGATATCCATATTTTAAAAGTGAATCTCGATTTTTACCCCATACCATATTAAAAATTGACTTCAAATTAATCATAGACCTGAATAGAATTGCCAAAACTATAAAACTTCTAGAAGAAAACATAGGGAAAACTTTACTTTTGACTTGCCAAATTTTCTTAAGTAGGATATAAAAACATAAGCTATGAAAGAAAACATTAATAAACTAAACTTCATAAAGATGAAGAATGTTTGTTCTTCAGGACACAATGTTATAAATAAAAACTCAAGGCATAAAAAATGGGGAAATTATTTCAAATATATAGCAAATAAATTGCTTCTGTCTAAAATATGTAAGAACTCTCTTGTTCTCTCCCTCCAAGCTAGGCATGGTGATTCATGCCTGTAATCCCTGCGCTCTGGGAGGCTGAATCAGAAGGATCGCAAGTTTGAACCCGGCCTGAGAAACTTAGTAAAAAGGGTTGAGGGTGTAGCTCAATATGAAGGCCCTGAGTTCAGTCCTCAGTACCACAAAATAAAATGCATAAGAACCATCACAACTCAGCTGTAAAACATAGCTTCTTATATTGGTATTGTTGAAAATGTGACTGTAATATTAATGTTTCTCTGTGTCTTATATTAAAATTGTTGTGACATGGCACTTAAAGAATATAAAAGCCTATCTTCTATCTTCACTTAGCTCAACTGAAAGTTGAGTCTATTAAATTTAATATTGCTAAAAGAAAATAGAAAGTATGTTTTCATCCTTAAATGTCAGGTAATCATTTTTATCATTGATAATAAATAAGTAATGGACTATCAATAATTGAGCAATTATTCAGTTAATATTTATGAAGCACTTGAAGTTCTGGTACAGTTCTTATTGAAATGGAGTGACACAGAGACAGAAAGAACAGACCAGATACCAAAGAACTTGCAGTCTCAGCAGAGAAATAAATATATTTAAAGTGTATTTTAGAAATTTGTGTTATTTGAAGAAAATTACATAGCTATATTCTTAAAAATATTCTTCCATAAATTCCATACATAATACTTCTTTGGAGATAACTAGATACAGGAAACCAGATCCAGTGTTTTAATATTTATGTCATATATTTTTGGGCATATTCATTCATTCATTCATTCAACCAGTGCAGTATTTATCAAGTGCAAATTTTGTAACTCACACTATTGCAGTACTAGAAACACAGCCATAAGCAGACACTGTCTCTACTCACCTTACCTTATATTCATTCCAGAGGGTATGTGTACCTTGTAGCCAAAACATTACTTTCTTAATGAACTATATCTACCTTCGTGCCATTGTTTTCCCTAGTTATAAGAGTATTTCTTGTTTATTGGAAACAACCACCATAATACAGAAAAGAAAGATATTTTTGTTTTATCCCTTGGTAAAATTGTGAATAGTTTGGTGTGCTGGACTTTTGAAAATATTTTTAAAACTTTACAAACTGGATCACTCTTCTATAAATTGCTTTTTCCCCCATGTGTACCTTTTCATATCAATGCATCTGGACAAAACTCTCCCTTTTTATTAGTTGCAAAATATACCATTATATATGGACTACAGTTTATTTCAATCATTCTCCTATTAAGTTATTTCTGATTTTTCTATTATAATTAGTGCTTCAAGTGTTAAGAAATTCTTGCCTAACCTGTAGTATTTTCAAATTCACAATTTGGGGCTGAAAGAGACAGGGGGAGAATAGAGGGATTTTCCAGCATTCGGCTGTCTAACCGCTGGGGAGACACAGATTGTAGTTTGTAGTTTATGTATTTGCAGCAGCCAATATCTGAGAGTTTATGAAATGCAAGTAGTGAGAAGAGAGAAATGCAAGTAGTGAGCGTGGTGCTCTGCATCCAATTTATCTTCAACACTTCTGTTTCAGAAGATACACATCCTGAGAGGGAAAGGGTGAGAAACCCAGCAAAGCAACTAGATGCTAAGAAGCTCAAATCTGAGTGATTTTGACAGTCTCACCTGTTTCCTTTGCTTCTTCTCCCATTTTGTAACAGGCTAAGGGGCAGCAAGAAGGTCTTGAATGCCAAACTAAAGCCTGTTTGCCCAGCAAAAGTCACCAGAGGGCTTTTAGGAAAATGAGACCTAAGAAGCAGTTATACAGAATGGGCATTGGAGGGGCCTCTTTTGAATGCTGTACCAATGAAGGGACAGCAGCCCAGGGGTTGTGCCCCACCTGCACCTACGGGTTATTCATGAAAGGAGGGCCTGGGCCACTGGCCCCTATTCTAGGATTCCTTGCAGTACTGCAGGGGGCTCAAGTGTCCTCTTGGCCTGGCCATGTGTGTACCAGTGTGGGCACAGGCAAGGAGAGAGTTGGTCAGAGTGCTGAATGGGATGTTGGGTGTTCCTTTGAGAAAGAATGTGAGAGACTGAGAATCAGAAAATTGCAAGTGCTAGGTGTCTAGGGGAAGGTGGGAGAGTACAGACAGGATAGGAAAGACGATTATTTGGGGAGTGTTATGGTCTGGCAGGACAGAGAGGTGGAAATGGCCAAAAGATGATTGGACACATGAGTCTGGAGTTTAAAAGAGAGATTAGGGCTTTATTCAAACCCATGCCTTCTTTAATTCCTTCCTTTTATAAATTTGGGAATTGAATATGTGGTTATTGTTGAGGTTATAGAGACTGATGGGGTCTTTAGGTGAAATGCATATGCAGAATGGCATATTAGGGTTTTACATCTGAAAAAGAAAAATCAGTGTAAGTCATCTGACTCATCATAAAATCTAGATGCTAAGGCTGGAATCTCAGGGAAATGATCATCTGACTTTTACCTGAGTCTTTCTAACATCTGTAGGATTGATGGTAGCTAGAATACAGTCAATTCCGTAGCTGAATGTCTCAAAGCTTTTGGAAGATTCTTGTATTGTGGTCAAGCTTACTTCTCCCTAATTTTTGCTCATTCATTCTAACATACTAACTTTTATCTACCTTCCACAATAAAACTGTATGATCCAAGGAACACAATAGGCTTCACTGGTTATTTCTGATTGACCAATTAATCTCATCTGCAATAATTAAGTTCTAAAGGAGAGCAATGAAATGTTAAAAACAACCTGATCCTTTTTCACAAAAGACTTTGAATGATTTATAATATTTAACATTGGCAGGGAGGTGGGAAATGAACATTCTTATTTTCTATTGGTGTTGTCAACTGGTACACCACTTCTGGAGAACCCTTTGTCAATAAGCACCCCAACTGTAAGGAGAGAGTTTTTATTTAGCAATTCCACTTCTAAGAATTTATCTTAATGAAATACTAACAGAAGTGTTCAAATATGCATGTTCATCAAATACTATATCCATGACTCATTTTTAGTTACAAACTTTTCAGTTAAAGTATAACTATATGTAATAAAACATATATAAATTTTAAGTATATAGATTTTTTTACAAAATGAACACTCCTATACATCTGTCATCAGAGGAGAAGACATTATTTGTACCTCCAGGAACCTGGCTCCTGCCCTTTCGCAGCTGTTACCTCTCACAAAGGTAGCTCTGCAGGAGCTCTGGAGCCAGAGGGCTCTTCAGTGTTAGGCCAAATTGGGATGTGGATTTTGTTCTCAATCCCAGTCTGGGAACAGTCTAGGACCTGTGGCTGTCTTCAGCTAAAATACTTCCCAAGTCAGCCTTCATTCCCAAGGGGAATCCCGTTAATTCTGCTAGCTTTGAACATTATATAAATGGTATCACAGAGTACTGTATGTACTCTTGTGTGTGTTGTTTTCATTCAACATTATGTATGTGAGATTAATCCATATTGTTTCATTTCATTTTAGTATACCAAAATCTATTTATCCATTTTACTGCAATTAAACATTTACTTCAAGGGTTGGGTTGGCTGGTACAAGTGGAGCTGCTATGGACATTCTTGTATGTCTTTTGATGTGTATTTTTTTTTTTTTTTTTTGGTACTGGGGCTTGAACCCAGGACCTTGAGCTTGCAAGGCAGGCAGAGGCACCACTGAGCTAAATCCCCGGCCCATGATGTGTATTTTTGTACATGTCTGTTAAGTATATACTGAGAAAAAGGTCATAGAATACCCATATGTCCACTTTATTAAATACTGCCAAGCATTTTTCTGAAGTAGTTGTACAAATTTATGCTCACACCAGCAATATAAAATTTTAGTGGTTCCAAGTTCTCACCAATTCTTATTGGTGAGATATTAGTTGTTAGGTTTTAGCGATTCTGGTGAGTGTGGTAGGTTCTCTCTCTATGTAGTTTTGACACATTGTTCTGATACTAGTGATGCTGAGTTACCTTTTCATGTATTTATTGGCCGTTTGAATTTTCTCCTTTGTAAAGGTCCTAACAGCCGTTTTTAAATTGGGCTTTCTCTCTTGTTCTTGTTGATTTGTGGGTCTTTATTTTCTCTGGATGCAAGTCTTTTTATATGCATTGCAAATATCGCCCACACTGTGGCTCACGCTTTTATTCTCTTATGCATAGAAGAAAAATAACTCTAGAGAAATTAACTGCAATATGAATGTCTGGATGTTGGATTTCCCTTTTTATTTCTTCATATTGTCCAGTTCTTTAAGGAACATTTAAAACACAATAAAAGGAGTGATTTAAGGAAGATGAAATGATTCAGTTAAATAGTAACCCACTGGAAGAGGTTAGCCAACCCCAGAACTTTGCCATCAGTTGCCTTCAGAGTTACTTTTGCGCCTGTGCAGATCTGCTAGCGACATCTGGTGGGCAGCATTGGGTTTACAGCAAATACTAGATTGTGCTCTCTTGGCCCGGTGAACAATGCCCTAAAACGCGCCCTGGTTCAGTGGCATCTTCATTACTTCCATTTTCAAACAGCTAAAAAGAGCCTTCATTCGGAGTAAACCTAGATTCCCTGTGGGTTAGTTGGGGCCCGACCAGCATACATGATAAAAATTTAGATAGCACAAAAGGCAGTAAGGTTAGAAGTACAAATGGGACAGATTTGGGGCCGGTACATGATCTGTGGGACCTAGTGCAAAATGAAAGTGTAGGGTCTCTTCTAAGAGCGGGAGGAAAGTGCCATCGAAGGTATCGAAGTCAAAAGGTTTTCCTCCCTTTGTTTTCATGGCGTCTCCCAACTTGTCACGGGTTTCATGTTTTGTGGTGCTATTTAATATCATTCTGAGCAAAGAAAAACTTTAAATTTAAAATGTTAGCGTGAACGTTACTACTTTTTATATTGTATGCCACTTTTTAAGGCAGATATGACTGATTTGTGAAATCATCAAAAGCACACAATTCATTTTCATGGCTCATCGCATGATGTGTATTTTGTTGTTACCAGAACAGTGGAAACACTGGCAGAAAGTAAGTCAGTGCTTTCATTTCACTTCTTGACACCAACACATTCCACCACTTTCTCTGTACAGGGCTTACCCGTAGGTAGGGACCGAAAGTGACTGCGGGTGGCCCTCCTTTCACACCAGCATCTTCAGCCTGTGTGATTAGCCACCAATAGGGAGAATAACACAAAGAAAAGAGATGTGACTGGCTTCCTTGGCTGTTCATGTGTCTTCGCAAGCGGTTGCATTCTTTTGTGCTCTAAGCAAGTTCCAGAGAGCTGCCAGTGACTCCACTTGGTCACAAATACAGTACAGTTGCCAAATACTTCCTTTCAGTCCCTACTCCCATATACTGCAGGTACACATGAGTGTGTTCAGGGAGCGCTGCAAGCACTCTGGGAAAGGAACTGCAAAAAGGCAATGCACATAAATTCTCTACCTCTCTCCTGTCTTGTGTGGTTGCAGTAAGGAGACGGTCAAGGTATACTTTCACAAATCACATGATTCACTGCCATGCAAATATTTTTTTTCGGTGCTCACAGGGCAGGAAAATAATGAGAACAAATCTCACAGGCAATGTTCTTCATAGGTAAGGTACAGTGCTTCACAGATAAGCACACAGTGAGTTCCAATTTTATTTAAATCCAATGACTGAAGTCCATGAGGGCGGAAGCAGGCCCCAGGGGATGGAATGTCTGATCAACTTTGAGGTCACCTGTCCAAGAGAGTTTCTCAGGAAACCTGGTTTGACCAGCACAAAAGAGATCCATGACCCCATATGGCTGGCTTGGAGGCTCACACTGTGGCCCTGCCACACCCTCAGTTCTCAATCTGTCTGAGAATCTCTGGGTTCATGTGTTTCGGAGTCCAGCAGTTGAGGCCAGTTATTCACCTATGTGGGCCATAAGTTGCACTGTAGCATTCTATTGCACGGGACGATTACACTCCATGTTCTCATCACAGCAAAACACGAGTCCCTCAAGCAATGTTTGGAATCATTTCAAAGTCACCTAGCACCTCTATCCAGGCACGTGCTCCCTTGTCCCTCCGACTTAACTTACAAAACCCAAGTTCAAAGATGAAATGTTTAAGAATTTCGGCA
This sequence comes from Heterocephalus glaber, assembly GCF_053883595.1. Classification (NCBI taxonomy): domain Eukaryota; kingdom Metazoa; phylum Chordata; class Mammalia; order Rodentia; family Bathyergidae; genus Heterocephalus; species Heterocephalus glaber. Next base: position 340,562 of record NW_028258211.1, on the reverse strand, counting down.
TAGCAGTAGCAGAACAGCAGAACAACCTCAGTGAGCTCTGAGGGAGGAGCCTTGTGCAGTTGCGTAGGTCACCAAGGTTGCAAACCCATGAGGCCAGCCCAGAAATGCTTTTTTTTTTTTCTGAGTAAAGGGAGAAAGCTCTTAATTCTGGATGAATTAAATGATGGCTCCTTTAAGATTAAGAACATTGAAAATACAGCCTAGAAAAGAAAAATCTTATTTAGAATTACAGGTATTTTATTGGAACCAGAATTTTGTCTAGCTTGATTATTATTATAAAACCTTTTTTAAAAGGTGTCCATGATCAAAACAACCACCTTCCCAGATCATTTTCACAGTCTGTTTGAATGCATACCAAGCTCTGAGTTCCAGCAGCTCTCAGTGGACATTTGCAGCTGCCTGGGCTTGTTTTATGAACACATTTTTCACCCTAAGTGCCAAGCCAGACATAAGTAGAACTAGTAACTACTGGAGGGAAAGGTTACAGCTTCCTGTTAACTACTTTTTTAGATTTTTTTCTCCATTTTTATTTTTTACATTAGCACCTGAAATATTGCAAGGAAAGATAAAGGACAAGAAACATTGCAGGGCACTTTTATTTCTTTCCCTCTTGGAAAAATAGCAAATGTGTTCATCTGTGATTCATCCTCTTTGCCCTACGATGATTGGTCCCATTTCCAGTATGGCACCTTTGTTTAAGGGTGGTTACAGTAACATGCTCTGGGCTGTGGATACTGAAGTAGGAGGTACAGCAAAAGCAATAAACAGCAGGAAGCTGTGGGACAAGAATTAAGAAACCAGAGCAAGGACGACCGTGTGAAAACATCAGAAAACCAACGGATGAAGAATCACAGAAATTTCTCAGAGGTCTCCGGAGAGGAAAAGCTGTACTTGCATTTGCCTTATATTTCCATTATGCTTGTTTCCAGGAAGTTCCTTAGCTTTATCATCTGGATGAATGCAGATGTTCACAGCACTTTTAATTATGGGGGGCGGGGGTGGATAAAAACATTGTAAGTAGGTGAGTGCGGCTTACAAATGGTCAGTGTGGCTGGGAAGGTCACAAGACCTCAGTGACAAAACCAAGGGATTCATGATCAGGTGAGGTGGGGTCAAAGTGGGGTAGCTCAGTTACACTGAGTCATAGAGATTGCAGTTGTCTTCCCGTACCTGTTTCCTGTCTTCCATGGCGACGGTTTTGGTTGGGTACATGACTGTCCAGAAAAGAGACTGCATTGTCCAGGTTCTCTTAGCTGGGTGTGGTCATGTGACTAGTCTGTGGCCAATGAGAAGAAGGCCATCCACTCCTTCCTTCTCTGTCTTTTCCCATCTGACCATGGAACCATGGAAACGAGGGTGCAGAGTTGTAGCCAATGAGGAAAGGGGCCATATTCTGTGGATGCAGGAGTAGGGAGAGGAAAGGAGCATGAATCCCTGAGGCCTTTAGGGTAGAACTGGCTTTCAGCTCTGGACCATGTCCACTTTTGTGAGAGAGAAATTGCTGTCTTGCTTACACCATTGTTATTTTAGCATGTCTACCACTCATGATTAAACCCAATGCTCCCTAGAATCAAGTATTGCTGCAAACATATTCTGGCTGGACTTCCTTAGGGCAGAAGGGCTGGCTTATGGACTCTATGCAGAGTACAGATTTTAACATCCCCATCATTATAACACAGCAGAAAGCCTTTTACAGAATACTCGTCCTGGGCACTTCTCAATTTCATATGGGGTCGGCGGATATAATTCATAGCTCAATGGTATAGCACATTCCTCAAACATGCAAGGCCCTGGGTTTGGTCCTCAACACCATAAAACAAAACCAAAAATCTCATAAGGGAGCTATGAAAAATTTTTTTTTGGTACTGAGGATCAAACTTGGGACCTTGCGCTTTCGAGGCAGGCGGCAGAACCACTGAGCTAAATCCCTGGCTATTTTTTTTTTTTCTATCCCAAAGTTAAAAGCACATCAGTCATGCCTACCATTTATTTTAGTCACAAACCTACAGACCCCTCAGTACCCTCCTTAGGCCCTGGCCCCAGCAATCCAAAGCCAATGACCCTGGGTGTAGGTGGTATGAGGGCAGGGAGTGTCTCTTGATAACTCTGAGATCAGGGATCCTCCAAATAGAGAGCTGGGGGGGGGGCAAAGTTTCAGGATGACATAGCTTCTGAGTAAGGGGAGATCAATTAAAAAATCAGATAAACAAATGGCGGATACAATATGCATTTGCAACCCTTCCTCCAAATTTCTGCCTTATAGAGAGCTTCCATTTTCCCAGGCTGGGGAATCCCCTTCACACCATTCTGCAAGTTGTGCTGGGTACTGGTTTGGGCGACTGGAAGGGATCTCCACTAAACCCCATCACTGTCCCAAACAGCCCCTCAAAGAACAAGGCAGGTCTGTGCCCAAGGGTGGGGGCCTAACTCTCAATCTGGAGATGGGTCTGGGAAGCCAGGCCACACAGCTCTCCATCTGCCCCTTCCAGGACAGCAAGGTCAGCGCAGAGCCGGCCTAGGTCAGGTCAGGTGGGTCCCAGGTTAAGGTGGGGAGCTTCAGCATTGCACCTCCCCGCAGTGTAGAATGCTCGTGTGGGATGTCGCTAAGGGCCAGAGGCAGGGCTCTGAGTAACTATGGGGAGTCTTAGTTACTTTTCTCATTGCTGAGACAAAATACCTGAAAAATAACTCAAAGTTAAAGGAGGAAAGATTTATTTCAGCTCAGAGTTTGTAGCGGTTTCAGTCCACAGTCAGCTGGCTCCAAGGCAGGGTGGCATGGCAGAGGGGCATCGCAGAGGAGAAACAGTGCATGGCAGAGCAGGAGGAGGCAGGGAGCCTGCCTTCTTTCTGTCCCTTTATTGTCCATCCAGGCTATGAACCTATTGATTGGTGCTACCCACAGTAATAAAAGGGTGGGGCTTTTCTCTTCAGCAAATCCTTTCAGCCACACCCAGAACTACACTAATCCAACTAGGGGGCTAATCCAGATAGTACTCATTCTTGGTCCATATTCACACACCCTAGATCCAGTCACCTCCAAAAGCCCAACCTATGAGTGCATGAGGTTTTGGGGGACATCTAGATACAAGCCATAACAGGAGCCTATGACAAAGAGGTCAGAAGCTGGGGCAAAACATTGAAAACATATAAAACACATTAAAGACAATACTTTTCAGGTTGCTACTCAGCGTGTGGGAACCAAGCCCTGAGAAGAGTTGGGCTGAGTTAGAAATGATGGCAAATGGAAGCAGGGGACTGGTGGAGAGACTAACAGGTGAAGAGAGTGTGTAGAAGATGTATTTAAAAGCAGACTTTGAAAAGTTAATTAATTTACTCAGTATTTTTTTAATGTAAGTAAAACATAGTCAGTTGAAAAAGACAGTGTTATGTTATGACAGCCAGAGATACATAATTTTGCTCATTATTTTATTTTTTTCTGTTTTTTTTTTTTTTTTTTTTGCGACAGGGTCTTGCTATGTAGTTTAGAGTAGACTTGAACTCACTATGTAGCCCAGGCTGGCCTTGAACTCACAGCAATCCTCCTGCCTCAGCCTCCCAAGTGCTGGGATTATAGGTGTGCGCCACCACACCCAGCTTGCTAATTATTTTAAATAATACAATTCAATCAAACCAAGTTATAATAAAGGAAACATCAAGTACATTCAGAAAAAATTGTCAAAATTATTGACTAAGGCATAATCTCTGTTTTCGTTTCCTGATAATTTTTAGTTTGACTACATTAACCATAAATAGCAAAAGTATGAATAGCTATATTTTCTTTTTTTGGTACCAGGGATCGAACTTGGGTCCTTGTGCTTGGGCAGCAGGCAGCAAAACCGCTTAGCTAAATCCCCAGCCCTAAAACTACTATTTTTAAATACCAATTGCTTTTATTAGTGAACTTAGTGCTTCAAGAACTATTATTTTGTTATTAAAATATACTTCACCCTAAATTAAGTTATTTCATTCCAAAATTTAAAACTTTTATTTCATTTCAAAAAGTGAGATGACTAACAGTCAGATTTGATAGCAGACCACAGGGCATAAGTGAAGCAGATCATTGCTTGTGACTGAGTCAGTACCCTGACCTGTTGCTGGGAAACAGCTTGTTCCACCCTTATTTCTGTAACCTGCTGCCTGTTCTGCTGTATTTCTTACCTGTGGCTCCGTGCCCTCCTGTCAGCTCAAGTCTGAAGACAGCAAAAACTCCTGCAAATGGACAGCCACTACCAAAGTAGTTTATTAAGTGTTTTTTGGTAGGTGATACTGCTACTAGGAATACTTACTAGATTCCAAGGAAGGTAGCTCCTCCTCTCAGGCCGAGTGGTTCCTTCTACCACTTCAGCATACAGCCATATGTTTAGCTAAAACAAAAGATTCATGAGATAGCATTTGCCTTTACCAAATGTAGTACGTTCGGACATTTCCTATTCTATTAGATTTAATTTTTAAATACTTGAATCATCACCCACTACACTAAACCATGCACTACTCTACAATTTGATAATCTAAAATGGAGATAATAAAATTCTCTATACAAAATTATAAACCCCATCCAACATTTTGTTTCATGTCCATTGATTGCACAGTAGTGACAGAAGAGCTATTCTAGGTGGAGGAATAAATTCTTGGTTTAGATTTGGTGGGATTGTCCTAAAACTTGTATGAGAAAAAGATATTTTAAATGCCATTTGCTAGACTATTTTCATAACTCATTTAGAATAATTTTTAGTAATGGAGACTATTTGATATCCATAGTAATATAATTCTAAGACTATATATACACATTATTTGAAATGAACATAAAATATTTCATGTTTATAAGCTCTGATTTTAGAGAAATTTTATTTTGACTCCTGTGATCAAGCATGGGTATATTTTCAATCATTAGTCATGGGTTTTTACATTCCTGCATATTAAAACTATAACCCAGTATTTGTACTTTCATTGTTCATAGCATCATTATCCACAGAAACCAAAAGGTGGAAGCAACCTAAGTATCCGCTAGCAGAATGATAAATGTGTTAGCTAGCTTTCTCATCACTGAGACACAATGCCTGAGACTCACAACTTAAAGGAGGAGAGGTTTAATTTGGCTTACGGATTAGGGAATTCAGTCCATGGTCAGCAGGTTCCAAGGCAGGAACATCATATCAGAAAGGAGTAAAATTCATGGTGGCTGGAGAGCAGAGCAGGCCAATAGTGCCAGAGAGGAAGAGATCAGGCATTGGACACAGACCCTGAAGCCACACCTCCATGAGCAGACACCCGGAAATGTGTTCCACCAATCACCTGAGTGGCTCCCCAAGCCAATCAAATTGACACTCCGCCTGAATCACCACAGTAGATAAACAAAATATGGGGGTACACGCAATGGAATAGCATTTGACCTTAAAAAAAAATGAAAATTCTGACACATGCTACAGCCTAGAAGAACTTTGAAGAAAATATGCTGAGGGAAATAAGCCAATCACAAGAAAGACAAATGTATGATTCCACTTATGGGAGGCACCCAAAGTAGTCAAATTCACAGAGACAGAAAATACAATGGTGGGCATCAGGGCCTAAAGGAAGGGAGAAGTGGAAAGTTTCTGGAACAAGTTTGGGAAGATGAAAAAGTTCTGGCAATGGATCTGTTGGTATAGCAATATGAATGCACTTAATGCACTGAACTAACATTTAGGAATTGTTAAAACGGTAAATTTTATCTTATGGATATGTTACCACAGTTTTTTACAAAGCTAAAAAAAGGGTCAAAGATTCTTAAAAATAAGCAAATATTAACACTTTAAGCTTTACTTTTATTTAGTGGTATAGTCTATTGAAAGTACCAAAGGGGGCTGGGGATTTGGCTCAGTGGTTTCGCCGCCTGCTGCGAAAGTGCAAGGACCCGAGTTCGATCCCTGGTACAAAAAAAAAAAAAAAAAGAAAAAAGAAAGTACCAAAGAAAGTTTAAATGGACCCCATTCGTGTATCAACAGGCACAAATGCAGGGTCTGAGTAAGCACTTTGCAATAGAAAGAGGAGATGAACTCATGCATAATTTCATTTTCTGATAGCTACATTAACAAAAGTACAATGAAACAGGTGAAATTAATTATAGCAATTTATTTTCTTTAGCCCTACATAGTCAAAATATTATCATTTCATATTGTCATCAACATAAAGAGTTTTGAGGGCTGGGGGTATAGTTTTGAGGTAGAGCACTTGCCCAGCATGCGTGAGCCCTGAGTTTGATCCCTAGTGTCACAAAAAGAAAAAAATGTTTAGCTTTTTTCCTTCATAAAATCCAGTGTGCGTTTTCCCTTACAGCACCTCTCAGTCCACACCAGCCACACTTCACACGTATTCCAGTCACCTGAGGTAGGGGCCGCCATACAGGGATCGCCTAGTTGGATCACAGTTCTCAGAATAATCTGGATAATCCTTGGAAAACACAACAGAATTTACCTGCCACGCTTGTGCTAGGCAATGGAGATGGACGACATGTGACAATCTGTCCTTGTAGGGCTGATATTCTAGAGGAGAAGATGGACAAGGGATGTTGTACAATATCTTAGAAGGCAACGGGGGCTGTGGAGGGAAGTCGGAAAGGGGGCAGGGTGCGCAGAGTTGGGTAGGAGGCATGGGGTTGTGCTAGAGCGATAAGCGATGACCATACCAGAACAGTGACATCTTAACAAAGTTTTGATGGAGACGAGGGAGGGAGCTATGCTGGTACCTGGAGAAAGTTTTCCAGTTAGAAAGAGGAGCAAAGGCAAAGGAGAGAGCCTGATTGGCAAGTCCAGGGGGCAATAAGAAAGGCAGAGTGGCTGGAAGGAAGTGAAGGTCGAGAGTGTCTTAGGCCACTTGGGATGCTATGAGAAAACACCATAAGCTGGGGAGCTTATAAGCAACAGGGATTTATTTCTCACAGCTCTGAAGTCTTGAAGTCCAGATCAGAGCAGTGTCAATGTCTGGCTCACAGATGACACCTTCGTGCTGTGTCCTGACCTACGGGAAGGGGTGAAAGGTCTCCATCAGGCCTCTTTTATAAGGGCACTAACCCAATCACCTCCCATGGGCCTTACCCTCAGGGCCAGCACCTTGAGGGTTAGCATTTCAATATATGGATTTGGCAGAGGACACAAACATTTAGACTATGGCAAGAGGTGAAAGCAGATGACATCCTACTCATGGGCAAGTAGACAGTGTAGACTGTGCTTTATAGGCTGTGTAGAGTTTGGCTTTTACCCTGAGAGACTGAGCCATTTGGAGGATCTTGGACAGCACAGAGACTGATCTATGTTTGGAAGAGATCCCTCAGGCTTCTGCACTGAGAATAAAACATAACGGGGCAAGTTAGATGTTTAAGGCAATAATCTAGGTGAGGTATAAGAGGGGCTGGAGCAGGATAGGGGTAGGAGGAGTGATGAGGAATGCTGGAATTCTGGGTATATTTTCGAAGGGGAGCCAAGAGGGCTTTCTGATTGAATACATTGCTTAGGGCTCCCAGAGACTGCTTTTATTGATATGCAATAGAAGCTGTCTTTTTACCAGTGTGCACCTAAAGCACTTCCAGAATAATCTGTCCATTCTCCTGTAAACACACTGATGGTGTGTGTACAAGACACCTGACCTTTGTGGCCAGGTGTCTCCTCCCTACCATGCCTCTTCCCCATGGTCCCCAACTCTTGTTCCCAACAAGAGAGTTGTTCGTGTACTGAGTTGCTGAATTCTTTCCAAAACTATATCCCAATTTTACTTTCAATAATTAACTAAATGTAATGGAAAATACTGGAACATGAGTTTGAAAACATAGAATTAAAGGCCTTGTAAAGGTTGATAAAAGTGAGTCTTAAAAAACTATTGTTGACTCTTCATTCTGTTGGTTGTTTCCTTTGCTGTGCTTTTTAATTCAATATGATCCCATTTGCTAATTCTTGGCACTATTTCTTGTGCAATTAGGGTTCTATTCAGTCGTTAGCTATGTCTATGTCTTCAGGAGTTTTACCTATTTTATCTTCCAGTAGATTGTTTCAGTTTCAATATTTAGATCTTTGATCCATTTTTATTTTGGTTTAGTACTAGATTCAATCTTCTGCATGTCGATAGCCAGTCTTCCTTTGCCGGCATCATTTTTTAAAACGGTTATCTTTCCTCATGTGTTCTTGGCCCTTTTGTCAAAGATCAGATAGCTGAATGTGCCTGGGATTGTAACTGCATCCTCTATTGTTTCATTGATTCACATGTCTGTTTTTATGCCAGTACCATGCTGTTTTTATCACTGTAGCTTTGTAATATAACTTGAAGTCCAGAGCTATGATCCCTCCTGCTTTGCTCTTGTCGCTCTGGGTTGGTTTTGCTATTCTGGGTCTCTTCTGGTTCCATATTAATTTTTATGATTGTTTTCTCTAGTTCTGTTATGAATCTTGTTGGTATTTAGACTCGGATTGCATTGTCTGTATATCACATTTGGAAGTATAGCCATTTTGACAATATTGTTTCTGCCTACCCATTTTCTCACATCCTATTCTATTTCCTTCCTTGGAGTAAAAAAACTTTGCCAGCTATTTCTCAGAGAACTAACGTTTAGAATATAAAGATTCTAAACATATAAAAATTAGATCTTGGGCCAGGGATTTAGCTCAGTGGTTCTGCCACCTGCCTCGAAAGTGCAAGGAGCTGAGTTTGATTCTCAGTTTCCAAAAAAAAAAATTAGATCCCCCACAGTAAAACTGGAATGAATAGACTTCTGAAAAGAAATACAGATGGCCAATAAATACATGAAAAAAGATGTTTAACATTGATGGCCATTAGAGAAATGCAAATTGAAACAACACTGAGATTCTTTCTTATTCCAAAGGAATGGCCATCATCAACAAATCTAATAGACTGCAAGGAAAATGAAGTCTTCAACATTGTTGGTAAATTTTAAACTAGTACAACCTCTATGGAAATCAGTATTGTTTCCTCAAAATACTGAAAACAGAAATTCCCTTTGACCCAGTTATTTTCCTTCTAGGTATCTTCCTGAAAGAGTTAGACATCATATTACAGTGATACATGCATACCCATGTTTATAGCAGCACAACTCATAATCGCTAAATCTTGGAAGCAGCCTATATGTCCATCAACAGATGAATGGATAAACTGGTATTTATACACAATGGAGTACTACTCTGCCATAAAGATAAGCTTGAGTCATTTGTAGGAAAGTGAATGCATCTTGAGACCATAATGTTAAGTGCAAGAATCAGACACACAATCTTAAATATCGCATGGTTTCTCTTATATGAAAAACCCAAAATATAAATAGCAAAATGAAAGATAGATAATAGCTACTTGTATTACATTGAAATAAAGTTTTCCAAAAAAAAGATGAAAGGAAATAGGGAGCAAGATCTTTTTTACAAAAGGGAAGAGGAACGAGAGATGGAGAGGTGGGGAAGGGGATGAAAGAAATGAGATGTTGTGTCCTGGGCCGAGGATTTGCCTCAGTGGTTCTGGTGCCTGCCTCGCAAGCGCAAGGTCCCGAGTTCGATCCCTGGTACCAAAACAAAGCAAACGAAAAAGATGTTGCGTCCATGTACCAACTCCACATGATGAATGGAATCATTACATATGCAAACATGTACCAATGAGAAAGAACAAATGCAAAATTAGAAGGGAAAGTTATAAAGATTCAGAATGTTTATGGCCTTAATTGCTTTGCAAATATTTTCAAATTCCTCCTGTAAAGAAATTAAAATTAGGAATCATATTCACTTGGGTGTGGTAATTATGCAAGAAAAACGTAGACCTGTCCAGACACAGGCTTTAAGAAAGGGCCTCAGCTTCTCTGTAAAGATTCTGAGTGTGTGGGGACCACTCAGGACCAGATGAGGATTGTGTCCCGAGGCCCCAAACCCACAGGTGCTCAAATCTTCTGAAATGGAGTAATAGTCACATAAAACCTATGCATCGGCTCCCATATGCTTTAAGTCATCTCTAGATCACTTTTAATACCTCAATTCAATGTAAACAGTTGCCATATTATACTGGCTCAGGAATAAGGACAAGAAAAAAAGTCTGTGAACTTCAGTGCAGGTGAACTTAACAAAAATATGTCCCATCCAAGGTTGGTTGAATCTGTGGATGTGGAAGCTATGAATACAGAAGGCTGACTGTGCATGTTTACAGAATGTTTGATTCCTTCTTTTCTCCAGCTTTTTTCTCTTCTAATTAACTGAGAAACTGTCTATTCAGATCTCATTGGAGATGACTGTTTTTGCTGAATGTTAATTTACATATTCTAAAAATGTTCTTACTGACAACATATGCTTTTTTTTGAACCATATTTTATTTCTCCATGCTGGTGCATATGGGGCCAGAAGTCCTGGATTTTCCTAATGTGGTTTGTGAAGAATGAACTGACTTTGACTTCAAATCAGCTCTTTAAACTAGACTGTCAGTGACAAAAATATGCATCTTGAGAGTCCACAGCCAAACACAGAGCACAATGAAATTAAAAACTTGTAACCCCATCACTGTATCAACCACAGAATCTGCTGTATGCAGCAAAGTTCTGAACTGTTTGACTACAGAAACACAATTTCATTTGTCAAAGAGATATCTTCACTCCCATGTTCATTCAGCAGTGTTCATAATAGACAAGGTATGGCATCAACCTAAGTGTATATCAATGGATGGATGGATAAAGAAAATATATGCTGTGTAGACGATGAATGTTATTCAGTCTTAAAAGAGGAGGAAATCCTGTCATTTGGAATAACATGAACCCCTGGAAGCTATTATGTGAAGAGAAATAAGCCAGACATAGAAAGACAAATCCCCCACAATCTCACTTATATATGAACACTAAGGAAGTCAAACTCATAGAAGCAGAGAGTAGAATGGTGGTTACTGGGAGTGAGCAATGAGGATTGGGAAGACTTTGATCAAAGGAACAAAATTTCAGTTAGGTGGAAAGATCTATCTTACAATGTTGTCACTACAGTTCATAACAATACACTGTATACTTGAGAGTTGCTAACAGTAGCTTTTAAGTGTTCTCACCACAAAAAAGTGAGACAGTATTATTAATATATCCATTGCATAATGTATACATATTCCAAAGCATCATATTATACAACATAAATGTATACAACATTCGTCAATTTTTTAAAATCTAAAGACATTAGAAGAAAAAATGGAGTGTTATTTTCATTCCTTTGTAATTGTAGGGGAAAAAAACACCTTTGGCCCCTAGAGGGTGGTGGGCAGAAAGAAGTCAGAGCTGAGTGTCTGAGCCCCCCTCCTGCACCCCGGGCTGCCAGGCCTGCCAAAGAACACAGGAAAAGTGGCCAGTGCACATCTCAGAGCATTCAAGTGTGGGACACTGTTATACCCATGGGTTCATATATCTGAAGCCTCTCTCTGGTTTTTGGCAAGAGTAGTAAATATGCAAAAATTACAAAAGCCTCTTTACTCCTTTACATTCTCTCCTACACAAATGGAGTGTCTGCATCTTTCTCTCTCTCTCCACCCCCTCCTCTCTCTGTGCATATACCTAGCTTTCTCTCCTGAGTGCTCCAGGCTTTCCTTCTTATGAGAAACACAAGAATAGTATGAAAATACTTGAACTTGGCTACATTATGCAAATTCAAAGTTCTAAACTGGCAGATTTTCCCATCAAGACAGGAAACAAAACCCAAGCGAACCCCTTTAGTATTTTCCCTGATATTTCAGTGGTATTCCTCTTATAACTCAGATGTTTAGAGTAGCCCTACTAACTGAACAGAATTTTTCTTCTGCAGTATTTTATTGAAGTGTTTCAAGCAACATTAGCAGTACAATATTTACTGTAAGAATATCATACTTAATTGCTGCATGAATGTCATTAAGTTACCAAAATTAACATTATGAACACAAAATGGAAAAATGCTCCTCAAAAGAGGAAGATGTGCATTAACCACCAACAGGACAACACTATCTTCAAAAGACAGAGATAATGGAAAATAGTTCAGTCTATGTGTACATTGAGATCAGAGCCCTTCTATGTCTGTGACTCCAAAGATGCAAGATTTTGGAGGAGGTGGCTCAGGAAGGTCTCCAGCCGCTTTCTGGACCTGTATGCAATCAGTCCTCCCTTGTTGGCCCAGCGATCGACCCCAGTGGCTCCTGTGTTTTCCGTGTGATACAGCAGCTCCGGCAGACTCAGCCTTGCTCCTGCACTTCTTTCTAGGCATCCTTTCATGTCCACAATCCCCCCACCCATAGCCCTCAGGATGGCGTGCGGGGCACAGGTGTCCCACTTGAAGGTGGTGTCTTCAGAAAAGATGTAAACATCCACAAGGTCTTGGACCACACAAAGGCTCTTGTAACCAGCCCCAGCTGCCCGGAAGATGCTGTCTTCACACACCCGTGACAGTGCAGCTTTGATGGTCTCCTTTTCACTTGTACTAATGACAGCGGAGAAAGGGTGGGGGGATTTGCCCTCAGAGCTGGTGCTTGCAGGATGGGTTTTGCCACTGTTTTTAGAGGTGGTGGGCTGGAGTGAATAGATGTTGGTCCCCATGTAAGAAAGGCCCCAGTAGCACTCTCCTTTCCACCTGGAGAAGGAAAATTTCAGTTGATGGAATTGGTTATTTCATTTGCTTTCATTATCCATATTGCTTTCAAATTTAAGGACATGAAAAAATACATGATTCATCATTAACATGAGTTTCCACATCCCTAAGCCTGGAAATAGATATCAAATAGCTAATTTGTTTCTAAAAGTTACTCCTATGCATGCAGCTACCTGTATTGTTACAGAGTTAGGAATGCTTTCAATTTTATTGCATTATCGTCTCAATCTGGGACAACACTAAAATATTTCTGGGCTTTCCGGTCTCCAGAAACTACAAACTTTTATTAACACTTTTGGCATTTTAAGTTTAGCAGGAGAAAAGATGAACAGATACATCAATCTGCAAATTTCTTACAGTCTTTTATAACAAGTTTTCGTCATGGTGTGTCCTTTTTATTCTTGTATGCACTGGTTCCACTTTGGCTTGACACCAAAGGAGACTCACCATGTGGTTATTTTTGGCAAGAATGATGATAACAGCACTTTCCATTTATTAATGCATTTGCCTTCTATGTTGGGTAACTCACTCTATTTGCAGTTGAGGAAACAGAGGCTTAGAGAAAGTAAGGCGCCAAGGCCCAGGCAGCTCATATGTAGTAGTAGAATCTGCTTTCAAACCCAAAGGGTCTTACTCTAGAATCTGTAGCACTAACTGCTTTGTCCACTACCCCCAGTTCTAGGCCAGGAGTATGTCTGCACACTTCCCCAGTACTTCCTAATTTCTTACTGACCTTTTAAAGATGATTCCAAACCACATATTTCCTTTGGAAGAAAAAAGCAAGAGGTAGAGGGAAAATATCAAAATTCCAGAAATGTCAACTTATGTCTGTTAAAGAGTAAACTATTCTTATCCGAAGTAATTCAACATTTGATAAACATATGTAGTTCTATATGAATGGAAAAGTATGACCTATTTCAATAAAAAAACCAAGGCTGCTTTTTGCACTTGGACTTCACTATGCTGTCTGAGATTTCACAGGAAGGCCAAGGAGCGGGGAGGCTGAAAATACTGCCAGTGTGTGTGAGAACAGACACCCGAGTTGGGCTCACCCTGGCCACACCGATCAATCTTTGCATTGGACATTTTCCACACTTTTTTTAGTTTTGTCTAAGCTAAAGTTTAGATTTTACAAAAGTTCAACTGGATGTATAGTGATGACATCTATCTTGCTCCAAACGTATTGTAAGACAGAGTTTGCCTCCTACTAATTATATTTTGAGTGGATTCCAGAAACATAGAACAGGGTTGCTATACTGCACATATGAAAGGATGATTTCTGAAGATGTTACCTCTTAAAATTCCTACCAGCATACATGTGGGTCCAAATAAAATTATGCCAAATCCAGGACTGAAAATACAAAGAACTTTAATTCAAACCTGTGGACTTTTAGCAAGAACCCCCTAATGTATCCAGTCCTGGGAATGGCATGGCAATAAGCAAAACTGAGGTTTTAAGTTCTAAAAGCTATAATAGCTCAAAAGTGTCCATCTTTTACCTGAGTGTGTTTAGGTCTTGTGACACAAAAGGTTGGTTGATGACTCCCATCAGAGGCATCCCTGTCTGTATGTCATAGACACCAATTAAAATGGTGACACACTGAAGGCCACAGGGGAAAATCCCTTGGTTGGCTTTAACGTCAGCAGAACCTTTAATGTATTGATAGGTTGAATCTGAAAAAATGAAACAAACATGTTGAGATCCAGGTAAAGATTATTTAGAAAATAATGAATATATCTTGGCTTTCCTCACTGTGCAGACATAACAGGCGACACCTGCAAATTAAAGGAGGCAAGGTTTAGTTTGAGCTCGTGGTTCCAGAAGTTTCAGTCTATGCATGGTCGGTAGGCTCAAATGCAGAAATGGTATGGGGGAAGGGTTCGGGAGGAGGAAAGCTGCTCACATCATGGTGGCCAGGAAGCAGAGAGTAGGGAGAAACAGTGGAGGAAGTTACATCCACCCACATCACACCCCAGTGACCTGGCTCTTCTGACAAGGGCATCATATTCAGCTATTGAACTCATCAGTGGATGATTCTCCCATGATCCACTCACTTTCAAAAGCTCCGCCTCTGAACACATGAGGCTTTTGAAGGACATTCTAGATTTAACCATAACACATCTCTCAATTTTGTCCTACATCTCAATTTTATCTCTTCTACCCCTCTGGTTTTACCTTCGGATGTCACTGTATTGACTTGTTATTTGGCTTCTTGTATTTTCCTGCCTATATGAGAACTGATGGGAAAGGACATGTCCATAGTTCCTGTGGCATCTAGCACAATAACAAACACTCAAATATTCATCACATGGCAAAAGTATCTAAAAGCTAACAATTCAGGGAAACTGAAGGACTAGTCCAATGCAGATGGAAAAGCTTCCTTCCAGGAAGCTGGCAGAGATGGAATCACATATTACTATTCTATTATTTGGTTCCTCAAGTTAGAAGGAAGAATAGACAATGGTGAGGGCATAAGAGGAAAGAAATTGATGGTGCTCCTGTGAGGAGGAGTTGAAGAGCTGTGTTTCCCCTTAAGGGATACATCCAGGGAGCTAGCACACAGATAAGGATGTGCCTGGTAAAAGGTCTAGAGAGCTACAGTAGGTAACAGGGCCGCTTCAGGGTAGAACCAAGGGACAGGGGCTCCCTCTGTTTCTGAAATCCTAACTGATGCCAATGTACCCTCAAGTGAGGAAAGATTTTGGAAAAGAGTGTTCGTCTTCATATATAATCCAGTGGTGAATGTTATGTAATTCTCTGATAAACCATTTTTTTTCCTTCTATCTATCTTTCCTTCCTTCCTTCCTTCCCTTTCTCAATTTTTTTTCTTTCTGGTACAGGAGATGGAATTCGGGACCTTGCACTTGGGAGGCAGGCACAGCACCACTGAACTAAATCCCTGGCTTTGTTTTTGAGAAAAGGTCTTACTCTGTTTCCCAGGCTGGTCTTGAACCTCTGGGCTCAAGTGCTTTTCCTGCCTCAGCCTCTCAAATAGCTAAGATTACAGGTATGCACCACCATGCTCGGCTAGTGAAACCCATTTCTGTAACACTGTGTTCATGTGTCGTGGGATGGGCAGATTCGGGGAGGATGCCTGCTCAGCATAACATGGGCTCTCAGCTGTGTTGGGTGGTATATGTCAGGGAAGGGAAAACCATGTGAGGAACTTTTTAATATTAATACTGAAGACTTTGCATTAATGGCATCATTGAGAACATGGGCTACATTTTTTATTTTTTACTTTTTTTGGTACCTGGGATCGAACTCGGGTCCTTGTGCTTGTGTGGCAGGCGGTGGAACCACTGAGCTAAATCCCTGGCCCTGGGCAACATTTTTTAAACAATGAGCTATAGATTATGGTCCTCCTACAATAAGGACAAAAAATAATGGTAAGGTTTACACAGGCTTACAAACTGACTGCTCGTGAGACAGGGCTGTGTTCTACCTGACCTCCACTGTGTTATTCGCTGTTGCCTTATTTAATTGAATTAGTCAATGGTTAAAAACTGGGAGCTCTGACTTTAAAAACATGGATTTTGGTTTCTTTTAAAAGTCTGAAGATCTGGCCTGTATGTCCATACATCAAGATCTATTGGAGCTCAATGCTTTTCTATTAGCACGTGTCTCAATTGGTCATAAGTATATCATTTCATGCTCTCACGTACCAGTCTGGCCCCTGAGGTCTTTTAAAGATGAGTTAGTTCATTTTGTTAGAGATGTGCATATAAATGTGTGTACACGTAGCTGTAATATGCATGTCTATATGCAGAGCCATAACACAACATTACAGCATGTCTCCACCCTTATCATTTTGAAACTTAAAAAACTTCTAGGAAAGTGAAAACTACATTCTCAATAATTTTTATTTTCCCAAGGCAAAAAATGAAAATAAAAGGATGGTAAGCAAGAACACATAAAAGCAACCGCAGCAAACACAGTCTCTATACTTACCTATGGGATCCACCCAAATTCCCAGAATGTCCTGTGGAATGCTGATGTTTATGGAATCCAGAGCTGGGTCTCCGAAGGCAACATCCTGATGAACAACCTTGGCCAGCGCTTCAGATGCCAATCTGTTACCACTGAGGACTCTGCTAAGAAGCTCTGTGGTTTCTTCCTCTGTTGAGCACAGTTGTATGGTAATCTTTTCCCCTAGAATAAAGACAAACTAAAAGCCATTGCATATCAGGAGTTTCGGTGGAGAAAAAACAACATGAGGGTGGGTGAAAAGAGAGAGAAGGCCAAAGAGGAGGCGGTAAAAGCCATGCACTTAAGACTATGTGAAGGCATCCAGGTGTGGTGGTGCATGCCTGTAACCCCAGCACTCTGAGGCCGAGACAGGAGGATCACAAGTTCAAGCCCAGCCTGAGCAACTTAGTAACTTATGAGATCCCATCTCAAAGTAAAAAATAGAAAGGACTGATGATATAGTTCAGTATGAAGACCCAGGGTTCAATCCCCAGTACTGCAAAAACATTACACACACACACACACACACACACACACACACACACACACACACCCCAGGCACACAGAAGACTAGATGAGGGTAATGGATCCACACTTGTGGGTCCTGGACCTGGCTGACTGGCAGAATCACCTAGGGAACTTCACCAAGTCGCAAATCCCCAATGGCCTGATTCCCTTAACTCAAGAGGGCTTTGTATTCCAGGAACCAAAAGGCCTGCCCCCCAGAAAAATCGCCATGGACAGAATTTTGTATCCAATTTAAGGGGATCTATGGATTAGTAAAGAAACCCTGTGAATCCTTGATAAAATATTAGTTATTTCTTTTTTCCTTTTGACTTTTATTATGCATATGTTACTGTTTGCATAAAAATGTTATTGAAAAGAATGGAGGCTTAATAAGCATGCTGAAGGACTTCTACCTCCTTCTGTAATCCTTTTAGCTGAAAATTGTTTCAGTTCATTAATATAAGATGAAGTTTATTAATCTTTAAACATAGTAAAGTTATATAATTCAAAATGACACAGATAGGGATAGCTCCCCTCTACAGCACTGAGAAGCAGGATGTAAGAAAAGTTGCTTCTCCAAGAGAAGCCAAAATTACAAGTCCAAGTGCTTCCCCCCAGACTCCAACCGAAGGGAGGGAGGAAGTTCCTACAGATGGGCAAATTAATCATAAAAACTGACAGCAATGAAGAAAACAAAAAAACTCTCTAAAAACGAAAACATGGCACTGTGGGGCTCCCCGTATGCATTCACATACTCCTAGCTCTCCTTTCTGTTCCGCACCTGCATCCCAGGCGAGCCTGAGAGAAACTCACAGCTCCAGCCTCACCCCAGACCTGTTGAATTTTAACAAGATCCCGAGGTGAAGAAGTGATTGGTAAGGTTTGGGAAGCACAGTGTGAATCTACTACAATGAGGACTTGGGCTTTTGATTTTTTGTTTTTTCTGGGCTCGTGATGAGACCCAGGGCCTTGTACATGCCAGGCAAGCGCTTGACCACTGAGCTACGCCTCAGCCCACAGAGACAACTCTGAATCAGCAAGAAAACAGTCCCTTGAGTTTACTGAAATCACATCCAAATGAGACAGTTAAAGTTGGGGAATAATAATTCTAATCACTCCCAGATACTGAGCACTACTTTGGGCAAAAACTCATGGGATCCTCGTTCCAATGAGTAGTCATGTTGTACTACTCCTCTGCTTAAAACTGGCCAGGATATTCCCATCACACTTGGAGAAATCCAGTTCCCTGTCTATGATCTGCCGCTGCCTGCGCTCACACCATCTGGCCATCTTTCCGCATCTCCATGTTTCTTTGCCCTTTCAACACGAAAATGGATATGGAATGAGGCTTTTGTCCCCACAATTCTTGATAAATGGAGTACTAAAATAATATGAAATATTAAAATAATATGAAGTAGTCAATGGTAGGATTTCAAATGAGGGCTTCTTGTGAGCTAATTACAGGAGTCATTATTAACCTTCAGAACCTTAAAGGGGCTTTCTTTCTTCTTACTATCTTAGAACTAAGTGCATTGTAACACAGAGCCCATGAGAGACTACAAAGTTTTTTCTCTTTGTGTGCTTCTAGATATTTAACTATTTGTCCCATGATTAATGTTTTTTTGTTTTTTTTGTTTTTCGGTACTGGGGATCAGACTCAGGACCCTGCGCTTGTGAGGCAGGCGTAGCACCACTGAGCTAAATCCCCAGGCCCTCAGGATCAATGTTTAATGTTTACTATTTTAGAATTCTACCATTAAACAAAAACCCAAACAAACTAAAAAAAATCTCTGAAAATAATCAGATATTGTGATATTTTCCCCCTATAACACCAGGAGACTCTACCCACCGGAAACTAAGTAAGACTAAAAACATGATACCAGTCGTGCATGGTGGCACACTACTAGAGTCCCAGCTACTTAGGAGGTTTGGGTGGAGGGATCACCTAAGTCCAAGAATTGAGCCCAGCCTCGGCAACACAGCAATACCCCATCTCAAACAAAACACAGTGCCCAAACAAACAAAAAACTTGGTACTAAAAGGAACCTTTCAGTTGGTTTAAGTACCTTTACAGACATTCTGAGACCCAGAGAAATGAGAAGGTGACTGGTTTAAGATCACCCAGTATTTCAGGGCCAGGACCTCCTCACATTCTTAGCTAAGAGCCATGGACCCCTCAGGACATCCACAAATGGGCTTCTACCTAGGAACCGAAATTGTCCATACCACTGTACATCAATCTGGGGACACCAGGAACCCCCATTAGATTCCCAATGGGCCATACAACTTTCCTAAAGGTTAACTGACAAATTATTTAAATGATACATGGACTTGCTGGACTACTCTAAGAGAACATAAATCTCTAACTTAAATGGCATGATATTTCAATGAAAGAAGTTTAACATTCTACTATATCATGTTGTCTACACGGAAAGGCTTTCAAATATCCATTTATTTCATGGTGTAAATTGGAGATCAGAATACTATAAGAAAATTAAGTAACAAAGACATATTAAGATTCTTATACTTACCCAAATCATTAGTAAACTCATTAGATTCTTCTCCAAAAATGTTTTTTTCCAAGCCTGGAAACTGAATGATTCAGAATATGACAAAACCCAAAATAACAACAAAAACCCACACACATTTTCAATTCTGAACAGATTTCCATTTTACATTCCAAGTTAAATCACACAATTCTGAAATTCAGGAATTTCTAATTCTAGAAACAAATTGACATACGAAACTGAAGCCAGCTTGGTTCAGTGCTCAGTTTTCTAACGTATTCCTGTTCATCTGCCACTCAGAAAGTCTAAATCATGGTGGAGGACTGGTTTTTTTATGTCTTGTCCTTCTCCCATGTATAAGGACCATAGAACTAGAATGCTTGCAAAGGAGATATTTTAACTATTGCTCTTAAACAGCACACGAATGGCTTACACAAGGTAGTATTATAGGTCAAGTACCTAAATTACTAAGACTAGAAAGAAGAAGTGAGAAGATACCATTAGATTTTATTTGCATTTTTCAAATGGGTTTGTACCTATTGGACTTACCAATAGCTTTTTTTCAATATTACCTTGCTAGCCTGAAAAGCAAACTATTTTATTGACCAATAATTTATATATCAATACCAAATGAATAAATGGAGTCGTCAGAGCCTCCTCTCATCTCTGTATGATTGAGCAGCTTTCTGACACATATTGTTTCTGATCCTCAGTCGTAAAGACATTTTTCTCAAGATATGTGCCAAATGATGTTCCCTGATGATGTTCTCAGGGAACAAAAGCAAGGAAATGCTTCAAATACTGTAACTCCATTGCCTGCAGATGGTCAGAAGCTTTAATAATGCCAACAGCTACCACTTATTTTTTCCTCTCTCTTTACAAGCCTGCAAGAGCTGGCAACCAAGTTACTCAGCACGGACTAACGCTTTGTCTCCTAAGCCTGCTTACAGATCTTTGCTAAGGCTACTAGGATATGAAATAAAAATATTGTATATAACCGAAATTGAGTGACAGTACATACATTCTGGCGTTTACTTCATGAAGGAGCAATTGCCTGAACTTGTTACAACGCTCTGGGGTAAATATTAGCCTATAAAAATGAATGTCAATACATATCTAATCCAGTTGTTCAATTGTCCCTCAGTAACAAAAATAAAAGTTCTTCACTTAGTTGACTGGAGCCAGATGAGGCAAGAAAGAATATAGTTTGTAGAAATTTCATGGGGTCATTTATTCTTTTTTCCTGCCTATGGCTAACATTTATGTAAATGATTCTAAATGATTCTCCAAATTAGAATTTTATAGAATATATTCCACTATTTTATAATGCTTTCTGTCATAAGGTTCTATCTTCCTAAACATGGAAACATTATTGGATTATCATATAAAAGGCAATATAGTATTGCAAATAACAGACTCTGGAGCCAGCTTGTCTGTGTTCAAAAACTCGCCTGGCCACTCATTTTCTGTGTAATGTTAAGTTACCTAAATTCTCCATGCCCTTTTTAAAAATCCATTATATTAAAATAATGGTTCTTACCTCACAAAATCGTTATAAAAATTAGGTAAGTGAATATATTTAAAGTTCTTAGAACAGGGAGTATGTATCTGCTAATATTATTACCATTATTAATACTATTTTTGAATACCATTTCTCCAATTAGCTGAAGGTACTTAGAATCACCATCACTGTTACTTATGACAGTATTTTTCTAGTAGAATAAATGGAAGCTTTATCTAGGCACAAGCCCATAACAAAGGCAAATATGAGATAAATGATTAAGTCCAAAAGATAAGACTTAACTATATCAAGTTAAAAAATTAAGGTTATGAAACAGTGTGCTCTCATTTCTGTTGAAATAAATTATATGGGTCATGTGCACACAGGAACATGGAAAGAACATATTCTAACAATATCTAGCAGAACACAGCTGTGGTTTTCTCTAGTGGTGGGATTAAAAGGATTCTTAATTTTGCTTATGTCTCAGAGAGTATGTATTGTTTATTAAGATGAAACTCATTAATAAATGAGTGATTTTTAGTGAAACCCAATAAATGAAAGATTCTATACAGAATGTTCATCTCTAGGTGTTAAAATTGTGATTCTTGTGTTTTCTGTTCTGTATTTTAAAGATTTTCCTCAATGAATACTTTATTAATTTTGCAGTCCTAACAAGGGTGGAAACCCCAAGGTGTGTATTTGAAATCCAGCCTACGGGAGGTCAAAGTTATGCTATTCCACGGGGGAAAAACCACAGAGGCAAACTCCTGAGCCACCATCCTGTGACTGTTTTTACCTTGTTCTCCATGTTCTGTTTTATAACTTCCTGTACCAGCACATCAGCCAGGGTCTTGAAATCCAAGGTGAACTTCTTGTTCTTCTCTCCCTCCTTCTTCTCTTCGATGAGCAGCTGGAAGAGGGCTTCTTGCTGCCTGCACGCCCGGGCGATGTTGGCCGCTTTCTCGGAGACGCGGAGCAGCTCCCGGAGGATGTCGGACATTGCTGCCCTCACTTTTCAGCAGTGCCCACAGAAGGGGCACCCACCCTGTGAGCCGTCAGCTGGGGAAGCAAGCGTGAGAATGTGAAAGAGAAAGCACTGCACAGAGTGATGTCAGGGGCCTCCTGACTACCAGCAACCCATCCATCGGGCGGCCAACCGGGTCAGCCCCGCTGAGCAGCTAGCAGACCCACAGACAGAAGCTAACATCAAGAAACAGTATTTGCACTTGCAGAAATCCCTGAGACGAAGAACTGAATGATCAGAGAAAGAAAAATCTTGTAATGAGAATTTCTTACATACAGATCCCTAGCAGACAGGGGGCCACAGCAGTGTTAAAGGAAAGTCAGATTGCAGTGACCTTAAAATTATCCAGACCTTGAAGTGACCACATAGGTGCAGATGTGCTCATCTGTTCATTCACCCTGTGAGGAGGAGGGAGAAGTGGACAGATTTAGGCTGTCAGTTCCAGGCAACTTTCTTAGTGACAATCAGGCAGCAAGCACTGTGGAATCCTGCATTCTGAGGCCACTCTGGGTTCATCATAAGTTACTTTTCAGCCAACTTTCTCTTATCCTTCTATGAAAAAAAAAATCCATCTATGGGTTCCTCCACTATTAGTAAAATGGAGTGAACGGACAACCTGTTGTGAGTTGGAAAGTTCTGGCTTCTAAGAGTTTTATGCTATATTCCTTGGTCTATTGGGCCTATCTTGTCATTAGGAAACATTTCTCACTTTTTAATAGTAACCGCCTCTAATTAAAAGATTGAAAGCCAGATGTGGTGTTGCAAGTCTGTAATCCCAGCAAGGAGGCAGGGAGATTGCAAGTTTGAACCTAAACTGGGCAATTTCACAAAAGCCTTTCTCAAAATAAAACATAAAAGAGCTGGGGATTTAGCTTGGTGCAATAGCCTTGGGTTCAATCCCCAGTAGGAGAAGAAAAAAGAAATAAAGTTAAGGAAAAATGCACAAATAATTCCCATCTCCTCATTTGAGAATTATTGTGAAATTGTCTTGTTTTACAGTCAGGGAAACAAACTTAGGAAGGTTAAGTAACTTCTGCAAGGTTACGCAAGACTAAACGGCTGAGCTCAGAATCACTTGGATGCTTTACCAT
This sequence comes from Heterocephalus glaber, assembly GCF_053883595.1. Classification (NCBI taxonomy): domain Eukaryota; kingdom Metazoa; phylum Chordata; class Mammalia; order Rodentia; family Bathyergidae; genus Heterocephalus; species Heterocephalus glaber. The sequence continues at coordinate 317,372 of NW_028258211.1, read as the reverse complement.
CGTAACAGATCATTTCCTCCATTGAGAGGAGTTTCCTGAATGGACTTTGAGAGACTGAAAATTAGTACATCTATGAAGATTTGGAACCAACAGGGTTAACTGAATAGTCATAGTGCTTATCTTAAGTTCGCTAAAAGAGATGTTTTCCTAGGATTATGGGTCGATTACCATGAGATCATACAGAATGGATCTCCAACCTCGATGGTAATAAAAGGAACATGAACAAAACAATGAGATATTCTCTTTAATAGTGATATATGTGTTTTGTTTTGTTTTTTGGTACCAGGGATCGAACTCGGGACCTTGTGCTTGTGAGGCAGGAAGCAGAACCACTGAGCTAAATCCCCCGGCCAGTGATATATATTTTAAAGTTAACATTCATCCCACAAGGGGTATGGTAGAGCAACTGTGACCCTCTGCAAGTGGACATTTGACAAAAGTGTACCAAAGCCCTACAGATGAAACTGATTTTTTAGTAACTCCAGACTTTCCTTAATTTGTTTTGAGAAATCAGGGTTGAGTTAAAATATTTTTACAGGAGGTAGGTAATATTTACAGTAGCAAAAGGTTGAAATAATCTTAAAGTTGGCTGGGGATTTAGCTCAGTGGTTCCGCTGCCTGCCTCACAAGCACAAGGACCCAAGTTCGATCCCCGGTACCAAAAAAAAAAAAAAAGAAATAATCTTAAAATTGGTAAATCTAGCATAGAATACTATAAGGTCAGCAACATCCTGTTTTTAAAGAATACTTAATAAAATGGAAATATACTAATGGTATGTCAAGTGGAAAACAACCTATGGCCATACATAGAATGATAATATGTTACCAATTTGTGTTTATACAGAAAGAGAAAGTGACAGAAGAGAAATCAGTAGGTGATATTTTGCTAACAGTTTTTTCTAAGTAGTAAGTTTGTGAATTACTTTTTTTACATTAGGGTTTTATGATTTTCAAATATTCTAAGTAAATATGTAGTGGTTTTATGATAAGGAATGTCATTTTAAAATATCTTAGGGCAAATGTCCAAACAAAATGGAACTACGGTAATAAACACAAAAAGCTTCCAGGTGGCAGAGAAGACGTAGTAAACGAAAACACCTGTCTACTTTCAAATCCCTTTTCTTTTAGGAATATGTTGGAAGATTCACCTTAGTTGGCTTGGAAAGGAAAACAGTTGCATTAATAAGCTAAGACATTTTGACTGGGAGATAATTTATGGCCATATGTGACATATAAGTGGCACAAATTACAAGCTATGTATAAAATACAGTGGACACTCGAGTTACAACCAACCTGACATACAAACAACTTGGGTTATGACCAGAATTTTAGTTTTAACTTATGACCAAAGTCTTGAGTTACCACTTGAATGCCTGCTACTTTTTCTTCCAGATGGTCTCAGATACAGATTTAACCCTTAAAGAGTTCTGGAAGGAAAATGATAGCATCCTCTCCTGTGTGGGGTCAACTGAGAAATCCTGGGCAGTGTCTCCCTGAGGACACTGAGATCTGCCTGTGTACAGGAGAGAGACTGTGAAGGCTGTGTAGAGGAGCCTGAGCCTTCACTGACCAACTTGAGTTAGAATCAGTCCTCAAGAACAAACTGAGTTTGTAAGTCAAGGGTCCACTGTACACAGAAAGATGCAAACACCTCCAGTAAAATAGAAGCCCAAGACTACAAATGTCATAGCCATAATTTTCACTTTCTACTAAATATTTTAGTTATTATAAGTTAAAGGAAAGGAATCAATGAACCAATAGTATTAAAAGTTTTTTGACTTAAATAAGGAGTGCAAAGATGTTAAGCTCAATTTGAAAACTTCAAAGTAAACAACATCAGTATTGTCTGTTACAGTCACCTTTGTTAAAACCTATTTGGTTTTTTTTCTGAAAAGCAACACTGTACAACTGAACTGTTGGGTACCCAGATGAGTTTCTTGCAGCTGCCTCCGGGAACCTGGAGCTGCTCCTCTCTGGATCTGACCTTCCTATCCTCCATGATGACCACTTCCTCACCTGAGCCTGGCTGCTTCTCAACCTGACCCATGGGAAATAGCTTTCAGCCGTCAACCAAAACAGGCACACAGACTTTAGAAACTCACAACCCCAAAGGGAATCCAGAGTTATCCCCAACTTCAGCCTCCATCACTCCCTGCTCAGTCCTGAGGCATCACTGTTGTATTTTACCAAACTCCAGGTGGAGCTCCCCAGCTTCTGGTTAATCCTACACTTTCTCCCACCACCCTAAATGCAGCACTTCTTCAGCTAGTTCTCTTTCTCACCAGGGTCCCAGATCTCTAAACTGCTGCCCACAGCCTACAGACAAGACTAATAATCTGCAGCCAGGTGGACATGGTATCAGATGCCTGTAGTTCCAGCACTCGGGGAGGCTGAGGCAGGAGGATTGCATTTTTAAGCCCAGCCTGAGCAAGGTCATTTAGCAAGACTCTGTTTTAAAATAAAAAATAAAAAGGGGTAGGGATGTAGCTCAGTGTAAGGGCCCTGGGTTCAATCCTCAGTAGTGATATAAAAACTAATGTGCAGTGGACCTATTACTTTTTGGCTGAATAGACCATTTCTTCCGAACAAATTAGGTCTCGTACTGTTTTCTGTGTAAGCTGCTTCCTCCTGCCTCCCTCTGTCCCCACTCAGGTGCAGCAGTCATGCCGCAGTCCAGCGGGGAGCCCTGGACAACCCATGCTCACCTTGACTGACCCAGCTTGAGATCGTTTATCTACAGAGAAACTGAGGGCTACATCCAATCAGAATGTATGGTTTATCAATACTTATTAACACTCATGGAAAATATCTTTCAGGATTTTAAAAGCAAATTTACACACCCACCATTCCCCTTACACACTTACGCCCCTCACTTCAGGGCCAGCTGGTGAAACCTTACAGGTACAATGGTGCTGCTATCAGCCATTCATGTGGACAGTAGGTCAAAGGTGGTTTAAGTTAAACATATTTTAAGTTATGGCACTTATCATAATTCAATGGCCTCGCCTAGAGAAGAAATTCCTTTTGATAAGTTTCTTAAAAGGTGTTCTGGGCTGAGGATTTAGCTCAGTGGTTCTGCCACCTGCCTCGCAAGCAGAAGGACCTGAGATCGATCCCCAGTACCAAAAAAACAAAACAAAATACACAAAAGGTGTTCTGAGAATCACCTGTATCAGAATTACTACTGTTGTTAGTAGCCACGTAAAGATTCAATCCCCAGCCAGTTGACAGAAGCCTACACTGTTAACCAGTACTCAGGCCAATAAAATTATTTTCCATAAATTGATAGCTGTTAAAGAAATTACTAATTATTGGATAATCATCAGCACCTTGGTATGATACACATTACACAGCAAACATATCTAGCTGACGTCTGTGACCTATCTGAGCATTATAAATCACTTTTTGACACCTGACTTCCCTTTTATTCTCAATAATATAAAACCTTTTCTCAGCTGATCCTCAGACTCACTGTCAAGTATGCTGCTGGGTAGTGAAATTTCACCCATCGGTTTCCACTGGTCTCTCTTAACCATCTGCCCAGCACAGGTGGTGGACTGGGATAACTCATGTGGCATCTCTAGTGCTTTTTCTATTAGTTTGTTGTCTGAAACTGTTGCTAAGACTTAATGACAGGAGTTGATGTTCTCACAGTTCTTGGGGCTGGAAGGCCAAGGTCAAGGTGTCAACAGCTTTGGGTTCCCTAAGTGCCCCTTGGCTTACCGCCAGCCCTTCTGTGTGTCCTCACCTGGCCTTTCCTCTGTAGGCATGAATCTCTGGTGTCTTTCCCCCCTCTCAGAAGGACACTAGTCAGATTGGATGGAGACCCCCTTGTATGCCCTCATGTAATCTTTAAGGTCCTTTCTCCAAATGCAGCCACCTCTTGATATCCTGGGGGGATTCCAGGATCCCCATAGTACAAAATATGTGAATGCTCAAATCTCTTATATAGAATGATAGAGTATTTGCGTATAATTTACACACATCCTCCTGCATGCTTTAAATTATCTCTAGATTACTTATAATACTCAACTCAACGTAAATGCATATTATACTGTATTGCTAGGGACTAATGATAAAAAATGTGTACATGTTCATTTTAGACAATTTTTTCAAACACTTTCAATCTGCAGTTGGTTGAGTCCATGGGCACAGGACCTGTGACTACGAGAGCTGATGGCACAGTCACATGTAGGAGTGCTTCGACACACGAGTGATAGAGGAACATGAGTTCCTCTCCTGAGAGAGATGCCCGGGTGATCTCAGCGAATGCCAACGCAATCTATTCTTTATCTTTTGTTTTCTAGCCAAACAGAAAAAATGGATTGGATTCTCTTCCTCATTTACATGGTCAGAATGCTTAATTCTGTGAGGGGAACTCTCCAAGGAGGAGCTTTTCACCTCACCAGCCACATCACTGGAGATGGGGTGGGCAATGAGATAATCTCTCTCATAAGCCTTGCTTTGTGTTTTTTTGGTATCTGGGACCAAACTCAGGACCTTGCACTTGCAAGGCAGGCGGTGGCAGAACCACTGAGCTAAATCCCAGGCCTCATAAGCCTTGCTTTGTAAGAACTTATTTCCAATCACATTTCAGTGGGCTTAAAGAAGTTTCAGTCCTCACCACCTCCAACTAAATGTAGATCTCTATAGTAATATAACACTATATCGCAATGCCAGAATTAGAAGCTTTTCAGTGATTCTCAAGTCTGGTTTTAGAAATAGTTTTAAAAACAAAGATCAGGAAAAAAAACTAACCTCGACAAAGATAGAACTGAAGTTTTAATTCTAGCCATTCTATCATCTTATTAGATCATCAGTGGCTTAAAAATCATATTTGGGACTGGAGGTGTAGCTAGCTCAGTGGGGCCTTGGGTTTGATTCCAAGAGAGGTGGGGAGAGAGAGAGGAAGAAGAAAAAGGGAGGCAGGGGACATATCTGAATAGTTCACCCATATTTCAGGGGCAGTAAACAACATAATGGGAAAGACACAGGCTTTGAAATCCAACAGACCTGGCTTCAAAACCTAGCTCTACTGTTACCTACCTGTGTACATCAGGTAATTTACTTAGCCTCTCTGGCCTCTTCTCAGCTGTAATGTGAAGGCAATACTTACCTTGCAATGATGCTATGAAGATCAAATTCTATCTCACTGGGAGAATACTCAGCACAGAGCCCTGCACACAGTCAGTAATAAGCAGCAACTGTGTCTATTAAATACACTCTCACAGAAACCACAGTCATGGGTCTTGAGAAATAAGAGGTTGGCAAGTTTACATGGGTCACTCCAACATTTTTCTGAAAATTTACAGTCTACTAAATCCAGAAGCCTGGGAACACCTTCTAATTCTCTGAATCACCCAGATTAAAGCTACTTTACGCAGGCTAGCTCTGATTGCTTCCGTTTCTGGGCATCTGGGCGGAAACTCTGGCTCCTAATGGCTGGCAGACAGACTACTCTGGCTTCATGGTGGGCCATCCGCAGGGGCGTGGGCGACCCACTTGCCAAGGGGACATTTTATCAGGAGACTTTCTGAGGACTCCAGGACCCTGGGGGGTCTGTTCTTATGTGGAGAGCCTGTCTGTACCGGAAGCGGGCTGTGCTCACTGTCCACAGGGACAGAGCGTGATGACAGAATAAGGACCCGCAGCCAAACAGACTGCTCTAGTGAACGGCAAATGAGTCAAGTCATGTCCCTTGATGTCCCCTCCTTCCAGCAGAGGCTCCAATACTTCTGCAGAGCCCAAGTTCTTTTGTCCCTTAACACTGACTCCACCCAACCCCATCATTCAGGCTCAACCCAGCCTGAGGAATGCCAGTGTGAAGCCACTGTGCCGTAGCTCTGCCTGCCCGAGTGGCTGCTGTGGGAAAGGGCTGGCTTCCACGAAGTACCTTGGTGATTTCCAAGAAGGTGACTGTCCTGACCTTGCTTAAGGGGGTCCAGCTGTCCAGGAGTCCCCAACATGGACGCGCATGGAGGTGTGGCCAAGGCTCTATTCAGCTCACATTACTCTTAAGAGGGGAAACTGACTTCATTCCACCTCTCCTTTGTTCCATCCTTGGGCTGCCTCGGGAGTGGAGATTGGAAGCTGCCCTGGCAAAAGGGACAGGGGAACGGAAGCACTGTGTGCACCACCCAATATAGTAGCTGATTTCCCACTTCCTATCCACTTACTCTCATGCTCTAGAAATTCTATATCCTCACAAATGAGGTTCCCACTGGTTGGCGTGACTTTTCACTTGCTTTCTCTACCACTCATCTTCTCAGAATCAATTCGAGGCAAGAAACCTCATTAAAAAAGAATTATCCAAATGGCTAATAAACATATGAGAAGGTAAGCTACTTAATTAGGAACTAGGAAAATGCAACTTGAAATCTCAACAGAATACTGCTACATTTCTAGTGGAGTAGCTAAAATTAAAGACTAAAATTTTCAAGTTTTGGTGAAGATACCGAGCAATGGGAACACTTTACACAGTGCTAGCAGGAGTGAAATTGGCACAACCATTTTGGAAAGCCACTTGCAATGTGTGGAATTTAAGCATAATCCATGATAACAATTTTCCTTCTATATACATACCCAACTGAAATTCATGCACTTATGGATTAGAAGACATGTTCCAAAGTATTTATGAGCAGCATTATTTGTAATAATCCCACACTGGCAATAACCCATATAATTATCAATAATAAAATAAACGGGGGCCAGGGATTTAGCTCAGTGGTTCCATCGTTTGCCTTGCAAGCGCAAGGACTCGAGTTCAATCCCTGGTACCAAATAAATAAATAAATATAAAATAAAATAAAATAAACGGTAGCATATTCATACGGCAAAATACCACACAACTGTGAAAGCGAATGAACTCCTACAATAGGCAACAATATGGATACAGCTCATAAAAACAGGGTCAAGCGAAGAAATCACATGTGAAAGATACACTGCTATTTAATTCAGTCAAAGTTCAAAACTAGAGAAAACTAAGCTGTGGTGTTAAAGTCACACTGGTGTGTACCTTTGGCAAGCAAGGAGGGGTTAGTGGTGGGGAGGCTGTGAAGGCAGCTCCAGGCAGCTATGCTTTGGATCTGAGTATGGCTGGTGACATGCATGGCTGACTTTGAGTAGATTCATTAAGCTATGCACTAAGGAACTCCACACTCTTAGGCGGGCATTTTTTTTTTTTGTGCCGGGGATCGAACTATGCATGCATTTTTAATTCAACAAAAGGTGTGTGTGTGCACGTGTGAGTGTGTGTGTAAGGAGGAGACTCAGTTCAGCTCTTGGCTTCTCCAGGAGAGCCATTCCTGACTCCTAGGGCATGGGGGAACAGAGATGGCCAAATCTCCATCTCCGCTGTCCTGTAACACACCGTCTATCGGTTTACGTGTGCACGCTGTCTGGCAAGAGATCCCAACATGGGTAGTTTCTTCTGAGTCTTGGCGCATACTTCAGAGGTGTTCAATAAATGTTGGCTGATGACTTTCCTCTTAGCTTTGCAAATACAGAATTCATCTTTGTCATCGTGTTTATTGTACTTTGATTTTATCAACACTACCCAGGTGCTGTTAGGCACACAAGCCCATCTTTGTTTATATAAAAGTCTATCTCTATTCTGTATTCATTTGTAAAAGTGAACCACAGCTATATCTGGATGACTAGCATTTTGGAGCACTAAATCAGAATCTGAAATGATACTTTATCCTTGACAAGATTAATTAGCTAATTAAATTGCCAAAAACAGTAAATTCGGTTTTGTTAAAAAAAAAAAGACATTCAATATGGGATGTACACAGCCATCTATTTAATTCCAATATTTCTCATGCCCTCCTTCCCAACCTTCAAATAATGCTAACAAGCAAGCCACATATACACTGGTTGCATCCTGGCTCTGCTAAGACCATTAAAGGACCACATTAGCCCACATTTTTGCTCACTGATGCCCAAAGCAATAGGCCACTGTTCAGGTAGCTTGTCTGGTGCTAATGCTATGTTTTCCAAATTACTAAGGTCAACCACTAATTGGAACATGTTATAAATTCCAATGTTTGAGATCTTCCCCTGGGAGATACTGAATCAGTAGATCTGCTCTGAGAAAAGGAATGGCCCCGCAGATGGTTTTTATCTGGTACTCTACGGAAAAGCCAGGTACCAGGGTCTCACCTCTGTCTGTCCCTTACTGGTGACTTAGGAGAAGAACTGGGACTCCCAATGGCCACTGCTCTTCAGATGAGTCAACTTAACTTTGTCCTTTTAAACAAAAATTTAGTGCTGGGGAGGAGATCCAAGTTGATCTACATTGTGACTATTCCACATTAGAGTAACACTTATGTAAAGCAGGCATGTCAGAATTCCCAGCACTTAATCTGAAAATTATGAACGTATTCCACTTGGAAATACTTTCATATTTCTTATTAGTACATGTTTGCAGTACATAATGATTACATTCACCCTGGGGGATGTATATATGTACATAATACATCTTAACAGAAATATCTTTAGGGCCGGCGATTTAGCTCAGCGGTTTCGCCACCTGCTGTGCAAATGCAAGAACCTGAGTTCGATCTCCGGTACCAAAAAAAAAAAAAAAGAAAAGAAAACAGAAATATCTTTAAACTGGAAGTGACCCCTTTTATCTTTTCCATAGTTAGGAACATTTCATATATAGAAATTTCCTTCATTTAGACTTTTTTCTATCTGCTATGTTCCAACTATATGCTTAAATGTTTGTATGCTGAGAGGTTTTTAGAACACCTGAAATGTCACAAATGAAATCTAAAATTGCATAAAGTCCAAAAAATAAAAGATTCAGGGCTGGGGATTTAGCTCAGTGGCACCACGCCTGCCTCACAAGTGCAAGGTCCTGAGTTCAATCTCCAGTACCAAAAATAAAAAAAAATAAAAATAAAAATAAAGATTCAGTGTAACTATCTCAATTAAATTTTTTTCTTTTGGTACCAGGGATTGAACTCGGAACCTTATGCTTGTGAGGCAGGCGGCAGAACCACTGAGCTAAATCCCAGCCCTATCTCAACTAATTTTAAAAATATAAATTTAGTGCATAACTCAAGGCAAAATCCAGAGACAAGCTATATGCCTTGTAGAAAGAATACAGATGCCAGTAGAATGTTATTTATAGTTTTGATCATTGTCAGTCAGAACCTAGAGTCCTACTACTCAAGTCCTTTTTGAATGGAACATTTATTGATCATTAAGGGAAACTGGCCAGCTTCCTGGACTCTTGAAGCCCTTACAGGGAGCATGGACTCGCTTCATGCTCGCTGTGTCTTATCTTCACATGCCATCGCGCGTGTGGCAGAAAGAGGCTTGCCCTCAATTCGGCCACAGCACAGCTATTCTCAGGCTCTGCTCTGCCCTTCAGAGACCCAGGGTACAACCCTGGCCATGGAACTGAGGCTCCTGGGGATTCATTTTTCTCACTTTTGTAAGCATAAACGAGAAAGAGAAGAAGGGCCGTGACGTCTGGGTGGGATGATTTCGGTGGGCTGTTCCTCTTCAAAACTTCCCCATATCGTTTTGTTTTTTGTGGTACCGGGGATTGAACCCCAGTCTTTGTCCCCAGCCCTTTTTATACTTTAGAGACAGGGTCTCGCTAGGTTGTACAGGCCAGGCTCAACCTTATGATTCTCCTGTCTCAGCCTCCTAATGTGCTATGATTACAGGTGTGCACCACCACACCCAGCCTAAATGTCCCTGTTTTTTTGTATCTAGTTTCCATATTTAAAAAAAAAGGTGGGATTATTCGGCCTTAAAAAGCAATGGAATTCTGACATATGCAACAACACTGGTTAACCCTGAAGATACCATGCTAAGTAAAATAAGCCATCCTCAAAAGGTCAAATACTACATGATTCCACTTAGGAGGGACCCAGACTAGCACACTCAAGTACACAGAAGTACAACGGTGGCTAAGGGGCCAAGGAGAGCGTAATGGAGAGTGCTGTTTAATGGGCATAAAGTTCTAGTTCGGGAAGAAAAATTCTGGACATGGACAGGGGTGATAGTTGCACACTGACATGACCATACTTAATGCTGCTGAGCTCTACATCAAAAGATGGTTAAAGTGGTAAACCTGATATACATGTATTTTACAGGAAGTCACAGGGAATGCACACCTTAAAAGCATCTGACATTCCTCCTCTATCTACCTAAAAAGCATAATAAATGTATAGATGGAACGAAGCACACAAAAAAGAGGCTGGGGTAGGGATATGAAAATTAGGTAGAAAGAAGAGCGCTAGGTTATTTGCCTTGATGCTGAGTTTGCAAAGCAATCATGGAGGTCTTTAATATGTGCCCTGTGTTTCTGTGCAGTGGTTTGGGTGTGGGTTGGGGGTGGGGGGGGGGCAATGGACTATGAGGAAAGCTCCCAACTCATTCCTCTGGGCATACAGCTGTCTCTATTGTAAAGACCTGGAGAGCAGGAAACTCGCTCCATCTCCCCAGGATACATGCACTGTGGGAATTCTGGAAACGGATTGATTTTCATTCCATTAGAGATAAACATGTTTAAAAGGATTTTCTTGCACCAAAATTAATCTGTAAAGGATTATTCAGTATGCAAATTTTAGGATTACAACTATTAGAAAACATGAGTTGAAAGAGCTCTTCAGAGAGCCTTATGGAAGATTATTATTTATTTCTGCAATAATAAATTACTTGATCTAAAATACATCTCCTGAATGTTAAAGTAAGAAAGCAGGTGTTATAGAATATTATTTCTGGGTGTAGCAGTGTATTTCCTAGCATTCTATTTATTGTTCCACTCTGTACAAGTAAATTTTTGGTTTTTTTACAAATATTTGCAAAATGAATGCTCAAATATAATATTTGCCTTTAAAGGAACACAAAGTGATAAAAGAATATTTATAGTATCTTTTTATTTGATAAGTTCAAAGTACTAAAATGATATAAATGGCTCAGTAAAACCACAGTAATACATAATTATACTAATTCTTTTGCATTCTTGCTAATTCTTCAACCATAAATAAATGTCTAAACTGGTTAATATTTATTTTCTTGATCTGATTATTTTTATTCCCCTCATTCTTTGCTCTCATGAGTCTTATAATGTCATATTTTAATAACAGGCCTTTAATTATTCCCTCTCAAAAAAGGAAGAAAAGAAAAATGCAATATAAGGAGAAGGAAGAAAAATATAAATTCTGATAGTTTCCATTATGGTAATTAATCTAAATGAATTAGTTAATATTTGTTGTTTAGGATTTTTAATATTTTAATGTTTAATATTTTAACTATTTTGCTAATTTGTTTTTATATATAACTATTTTTATGGCCAAGTAAAGTTTTCTTTTTTTGTTGTTGCTGGCTTAGGGAATCAATTTAGTAAAAGTTACAAATAGGTTACTTAGGGTTTGGGTTAGGGTTATTTGGATGCTTACCTTTCTTATATTTAATCAGCACAAAAGTGGTAACAAACCTGTTAAAGAAATTATCAGGTGCAATATTTTCCTGTGGATGATTGCTCACAGTAATCTGAATTAAATACCCATTACTAAAATATTCCTGTACCGTGAAAGAATATTGCATACCACATAAAAGAAACCAAATATGCAAAAACAGGTTTACAGAATTCACTCACTTAACTACGAAAGGATAGCGAAGTTTCAGATTTCCTAAATGAGTGACATCATCAATTACTCATAGCTCTCATTTAAGAACATTTTACGCGCTGGAATCTTAAATTACGTCAGCCGCTCATCTCACTGACAGTGGTTTACCAATCTATCTTTCCAAACCTGCTGCGGGGGCGGGGCGGGCTCATCTTTTAAACTTTCACCATCTGTGCCCACTTGGAAGTATCTTCTTTCCATTAGAATTTTACCAGCTTGCAACCTGGGAATCTTCAATTCCGGCCCTGCACCTGCCAACTAGCCTAGGCATTTCAAAAATCACTCAAATTTGGGAAACTAATCATGGGAGATGGGAAGCAAAATTTTTCCACTTTCTACATAGAGTGTTAGCTTCATTACTAGATTTAAAATATTTTAACCGGGACCTTTATAAAGTCTCACCCCTGGAAAAAGTTCTCATATACACCGTCTTCACCCCTAAAAAATGAATGTTTGTCGGCACCGGGGATGGAGCTCAGTGGTTCCGCCTCCTGCCTCGCAAGCCCAAGGTCCCGAGTTCGATCTCCGGTACCAAAAAAAAAAAAAATGTTTGTTTCTATTGATCACTTTATATATCATAAAATCTTTGAGGCGATTTCTGTATAACATGAAACAGCATGACATTTTCTAATTGCTTTAGAGATAGAAATAAAAGAGCAAATGCCTATATAATGAATTACCTTTATGACTTGTTCCATAGGCCTTTTGTGTCCAATAAGAAATTTCTTTTTTTAGGGCCACTACAAGCATGGCTATAATTTAAATCTATAATAAGATATTTCACATCAAAGGGCATGTGTCTAAGCTGTAATTTCCAAGCATGCAGTGGTTTAGTTCAAAAGTTTAAGTGGTAGTTTATTCGACGCAAAAAGTAGTGCAACTAAACTTTAAAAGTAATAAAAATATCCTCAAGAACTTAAAAATAAAACCCGTACTAAACAGCAAACAAATATCTGCATGAAAAAATAAAGAGTCCTTCCACTGCCTTCAATTTTCTCCTGGTATCCCCTATTTGAAGAACTCAGAGCGAGGCCAGTCAACTAATTGAGTCCAGAGTGGTTGGGGGTTATTTTCACACTAGGTTATTAGCAGGCTGAGCAGAGCTAGGACTCAGGAGAAAGGGCCCCAGACTGCTTTCCTACCTTCCGCACCTCGGGCAAATCTGCTGCTCCAACGCCTCACAGCTAGCTTAACGCTGGAAATCTCCAAAAGACACGCCGAGGCCGTGCACACTGACTGCCCTTCTCAGGAGGTACTGGGAAAGGCAGGGGTTTTCGTGCACGCCGCGCGTCTAGTCGCCCACAGGTCGGCCCACCCCGTGTGAGCGGTTTCCTCCACCCCTCGCGACTCTGCACCTCTCAGAAGACCTCCTCCCAAGAAGACCAAGAGCAAGGGCTCCGCGATTTTCCGAACCGAGTCTGGTCCTGTTTACTTATCACGCCGGTGGCCAGAGACAGCCGGGCGCCGCCCCTCGGCCGCACCTCTCAAAAGCGGGGGCCCGGGCCGCACAGCTCCGCCGCCGCCCCGCGCTTCCGCCCGGCGGAGCCGCTGCGCTCTTTCAGTGGCGGCGACTGCCCCCTCCCGCCCCGCTGCCCTCGGAGCCGGGCCAGGACGCAGAGGCAGGCGGGCCTCCCTCGCGGCTGGCCGCGCTCACCTGCCCTCGCTCCGGGGCGACGCTGGACCGGGCCCGACTCAGCGAGCCAGGGACGCGGGAGGAGCGCGCCGGGCCCTTCGGGATGCGGAGCCGAGCGCGAGGCTGCAGCCGGGCGAGAGCGGAAGCGGCGGGGAGGTCACAGCCCACGCGCCGCCTCCTGGGGGCCCGGGGGACCCGGCGATCGCAACGGCGTCACAGGAGAGCCGGGGGTTCGGGGGCGGGCGCGGGGTCACCTCCGGCGCACGCGTGCTTCCCGGGACCGCCCGCAGACTCACGGAATGCGGCTCCGGCTCCTCCCGGCCCGGCGCCGCAGGGTCCCGGGGACGACCCCCGCTCCCCACCCGGGTCACGGCCCCGCCGCCCGCCGGCTCCACCCCGCCCGGGCCCCGCACCTGCGGAGCCGCCCGCCTGGGACAGGGAGGGGGGGACAGGGACGGGGCGGGGATTTAGGGGCGCCGCCCGCTCCGCTAGCTGGGGTGGCTGGCGGGGTCGTCTCGCCTCCTACTTCCTCTCCGCGGCCGCCGGTTGGACGAGGCTGCAGACCCCAGGGCGCCGCCGGGGCAAGAGGCTGCTGCTGCGGACGGCCCGCCCTCCCCGGACGGCTCCTGCCCCGTGCGGCTCCTTCCTGGGTGGGTGCTCGCCCGCGCCCCGCGGGCCTCCGTTCCGCGTGGCCCAACCTGGTGCTCAGTCCACCTTCCCGGGTCCATCCCGCTGTTCTGCCCAGTCTTTAGCCCCACGCTGGTACCTAGGATGGCAAGATCCGGAAATCACTTAAACAGGTCGCTTAGAAGCAAAGAGATAAATCAATTCCAGAATTACTTAGCAAGGGAAAGAATTTGCCTTTAGGGAGCAAGGAATTTGGAGAGGCCAAGGAGGGGCAGGGATGTGAATCCTGACCACAGAGCCTCCCACATCTCGCATCTCAGTGGGTTTCCTCCATGCTTCAAAGCCTTTTGGCTCCCCAGCTCTGGGAATCAAATCGAGTTCCTGGGCTTGGCATTCAAGGCCCACTGCGCCCCCATGTGAGCCCCCCCCCCACCCGTTTTACTGCCCTTCACCTCCTTTCCTAAAACTGATTTCCTATCTCTGTAGTTATTGAGTTTCCCTGGAGCATTCTCTTACTGCTATAATAATTCCTAATGGCACTGCGCTAAGTACTTCGTGTGTTTTATAGCTGTTAATTCTTACCTAAATCCTACGCAGGCCTTCCTGTTGTCTCGGGTGTAAGCAAGAAAACAGACGTAGAGAAGTTAATTTACTTAGATGCGTATTCTGTGGTGAAGCTAAATTTGAACCCAGCAATTTGACTCCGGGACTCACATGTTACCTATTCATCCTCTTAAAACCTTTCTCAGAGGCTAAATGTGAGCAGGATTAAAATACTTAATCTTTTTCAAATGTTTTAAAAGGGCAAGGAGAAAATATGTGATTGAAAATATAAGTGATAAGAAAATATAAGTTGCTTTTAATCTCAGAGCAACAGTCAAAATTTTAAAGGAAAAGGGACAAGTTTTACTGTTAAATTTTAACTTCTTTCATTAAAAAAACCCATAGAGTAAAATTAAAGGAAATAAAAATTATGCAGAAGTTGCAAAATATATCAAAGATGAGAAAATAACACAAAATAGAGTTCTTAAAACCAAATTATAAATAGACCTTTCTTTTAAAAATGAACAAAAATATAACGTAGCTAAGTCATGAAAAAAATGTTAATAGCTAAGCATTTTTAAGAGAATGAAAACTTAAAATGGTGCATCATCAAATGGGCTCAGAATAAAATAATCCCCAGAGCTTGGGATTTGGACCAGCAGCCTCCCCGACAGGAAGCGTGGCAGATGACCAAACTCATGGTTACCAAGAAGGGCGTAAGTCAGCTCCAACATCCTCAGGGCAATCTGGCAGAATGTAAGAAAAGCTTCA
Organism: Heterocephalus glaber; assembly: GCF_053883595.1. Lineage (NCBI taxonomy): Eukaryota > Metazoa > Chordata > Mammalia > Rodentia > Bathyergidae > Heterocephalus > Heterocephalus glaber. The sequence goes on along the minus strand of NW_028258211.1, from coordinate 302,147 downwards.
AAACATTCACACCCTTGGACTAAAAACTACATTTTGGGGAATTTATAATTGCTCTATAATAGGCATTGACAAAAGTCATCTATAAAAAGCCAGAGAATAAATACTTAAGGTTTTGAAACCCACATTTGTCTCTGTTGCTTTCCTTTCATATTCATGCTTTTAAAAAATCCTAAAAATGTAAAAACTATTAGTTTGCCAGCCATAGAAAACCAGATAGTGGCCTGGAGTTGCTGCAAGGGAAGAAATAGGTACAAAGAACAAACTGCAGGAAGTAGTTTGGCCAAGAGAGAAACCAAATTAAATGTCTGAATATTTACATAGCTATAATTAGGTACAAAGAGACAAGTTTTTACAAAATTTTAATTTTTTTTTTTTTAGTACTGGGGATCGAACTCGGGTCCTTGTGCTTGCACAGCAGGTGGCAAAACCAGTGAGCTAAATCCCTGGCCCTAGTTTTAATTATTTTAAATGTTCCAGAATGGTATCTGTTGCACAAAAAAATATTTATGATTTATTAAGTGCAAAATGTAGTTTACAAGAGTATTTATGATATAATGAAATACAGCATAACCATATGTGTACCTATGCATAGAGAAAGACCTGGGAGGGGCCAGGAATTTAGCTCTGTGGTTCCGGCACCCGCTGCACAAGCGCAAGGACCCGAGTTTGATATCCGGTACCCCCCCCCCCCCCAATTGAGAAAGACCTGGGAGGAGAGGAACACTATCTGGTCTCAGGGTAGGAGGTAGGATGTGGTTTTATTAGACTACGTGGTTCTTTGTTGAATGTATGTTTGGCTGTCATTGTTTTCAGTAAGCAAAAGTATAAGGAACTTTGCTCATGGTACAATAGAGGATCTCAGTGGTCAGTCTGAGAAGATCTTCCCAGACTCTGCTGCTGCAGATGGCGCTCACTGCTTTCTTTTCAGTGGTTCTGTAACTAGCACAACAAAATAGCGCTTTAAATATTAGATTAGTTTTTGTTTTAGAAATAAGTGACTTTTCCCAACTTCCTACAGAGCTCATAATGGACACCCCCTCCTCTGCTTAGCCTAGAGAAACAAAAAAGGTCATGCAGATCTTGGGCCCAGGTCCAGGAAGGACAAAACAAGCCTGGAGTTGTCTGTCATTGCACCCTCTTCCTCTGATCCTTGCTACAAAAGACCTCTGTGCACCTGGGCACGGGTCAGATGGTGGTCTGGGACAAATGGGGCCTCTTTCTTCTTGGAGCTAGCTCTTGAAAGAATCATTTTTCCTGTTCACCAAAAATAAACAGCCTCCTTTGGTTGGGTCAGCAGCAAGCAAATGAACGTCCAGCACAGGGGTCTGAGTGGCCAGTGAGTTACTGGTTCCATAATAGTTTTGGAGCACTTAACTGTAGAATGGTTAATACCATTATCTAGTTAGCTTTCGTCTGTTGCTGGGCATCAGAGGTCCCAACAGTTTGCTGTTGGAAGTTGGCTGGTTTTTCTCACTTGCTGTCCAGTGGATTTATCTGCCCTGTCCCCCATCTGCTAGGCTCAAAATGTGGAAGGAACTTTCCTCATTGGGAACTCTTCCCTTGGGGCCAGTTTAACCACCGGTAGACACCAGGGGGAGACACCTCAGGAACCTGAAGGATGGAAAACAAGAAAGGTTGGGATATTTCTTCCCATCCCTTCCTGCTTCTGGTGGCATTCTGACATTGGCTTTGAACTTCTAAGGGAACCATAAAAGCAGCGCCCCCCCCCGCCCCCTTTCCATTGGGCTCTGCCACCATGATTCCCACGTTATTCCTTTAGGCCTAGCCTCCTCCACAGCTTCTTGCAGTTGTGGTGCCTTCCAGTTTCTTGTTTTCTCTTACCAAACCTTAAACCTAGCCCCAGCTTCGGTAAATAGTCTCCTCAATAAAACTCTTTGGTTGAAACATCTGAATGGAAGCTGGTTTCTGTTAGGACAGACTGACACATATTAGGGAACACCACTGAACATCACAGAGCACAAATCTTTTATTCCTTATTGCAACCGGCCCTGAAAATTTTCCTTATTTACGTCTGAGCTTTTGACTACTTGCTAGGTATTCATAGAATAATTTACGTTTCCTGAGCGGGAATTTCAATTGCCATTGTGATGTCAGTGGGAATGTAGCACTGTATCATTCTCCGTTTC